>NC_056728.1:1700772377-1700989877 GCF_019279795.1 Protopterus annectens | reverse complement strand
GACTCCTTACCTCCAGCTCCTGTTAAGCCTGACAAATATTACAGGTTTTCTGACTCATATAAATTCCTTTTTAAAAACCCTGCTGCAGGCCCAGAAACTATTTCACAGGGTTCCAAAGGAGTTGAGGCTTCCGCTGCAAAAAACCCTACCCCCTCAGACAGAGATTCTAGGACACTAGATAGATGGGGAAAAAAGGTTTACACATCTGCAACCTTGGCTATAAGGGCCTTAAACTGTCATTTTCATATGCTCAAATATCAGCAACATGTCATGGCATTGCTTAAACAAAAAATGTTATTAAACTCTGAAGGTGCAGAAAACAAGGAAATGCAGGATTTATTGCATGCAGCTGAACAAGTTGGAAAGCATACATTGCAGTGTGGTTTTGATTCTTTGGAGGCCTCCTGCAGGGCCGCAATTACGGGTTCTGTAATTAGGAGGCATGCTTGGTTAAAGGAACAAAATCTGCCTGATCATGTCAAAGTTAAATTATTAGATGCACCTTTACAGCATGATACTTTGTTTGGTGTTAAAGCAGAAGAGGTGTTAAAGAAAATGGAGAACAAGGCTAAATCTATGCAAACTGTCAAAGATTTTTTTACAAGTGCAGCCACCCAGGTTTAGTAGACACTGGCCTACAAAGAATTGGTCCTTTCCTGTGTCAGACAGACCTCAAATGGGCAGATCCCAGGCGCAAGGTTCCTTCAGGTCAAAGCAATGGGGTGCTTCTACCTCCAACGTTGGAGAAGACAAATCACAACCATACAGGAAACAGTCCCAATGACTTCCCCCTGCCTGCACCAAGCACTTTTCTCCTGGCAGCGCCATTAGGGGGAAAATTAGCACTTTTTTTTCTCAAAATTGGCATATTATAACCCAGGACAAGTGGGTTCTAAATATCGTGTCACAAAGGTGCAAGTTCCATTTCCATACCCTGCCAAAGGCATGCGGCTGGCCAGATCTGCCAAAAAATCAATGGGCAGAGGCACAAAAACAAGTCTCATCCCTCATGGACATGGGGGCCATTCAGCAAGTACCAGAGCAAGAGCAGGGACAAGGATTTTACTCAAGACTGTTCTTGGCACCCAGGAAGGTCAAGACCTGGAGAACAATACTGGACCTATCTGTTCTGAACACATTCCTGGATATACCAAAATTCAAGATGATGACTTTGCAGCAGCTTCTGCCCATGCTGGGCAAGAACGATTGGCTGGTGACTCTAGACCTCAAACAGGCATACCTGCATGTCCCAATCAGACAGTTATGCAGAAGATACCTCAGAATCAATGCAGGCTCAATGCATTACCAATTCTCTGCACTGCCCTTTGGCTTATCTACTGCACCCAGGGTCTTTACAAAATGCCTGGTACCAGTAATTCCATTCTGCAGACAAAGAGGAATACAAATATATCCTTACTTGGATGATTGTCTAATTCAAGCAGAGAACAAGGACGTTCTTCTATAGCATCTGGCGTACGTCCAAAGACTTCTAACATGCCTAGGGTACACAGTCAATGAAAATAAATCAAAACTAGTACCCTCTCAAGAGATAATATTCCTGAGTGCAAGCTTAAATACAACTGCCCAGATGGCTTATCTCGTGCCAGACAAACAAAGGCAACTGACTACCTATTTCAAAATGTTGGCAACAATGGCCCAGTTATCTGCAAGAAAAAGTCTGCAGGCTTTGGGCTTCATGGCATCCTGCATCCTACTAATTCCATATGCAAGACTGCATATGAGGAAACTTCAATGGTACCTAAAAAGTGTTTGGACTCAACATTGCCACAGCCTGGAAACAATGATTACTCTTATTCCCTGCCTACAACAGGAGTTTCGATGGTGGGCAAAGGCTTGTCACCAAAACAAGGGACAGCCATTCACATTACCCCCAGCCAGACAGACACTAGCAACGGATGCATTAGATTATGCCTGGGGGGCCCACATGGCAGGAAGATGCATTCAGGGCACATGGCCCTCAACCCAAATGCATCTACATATCAATCAAAAAGAGATGCTAGCTGTTCAGAATGCCCTGACAGCCTTCAAGGACCTACTTCATCTGGGACAACTACTGATAGACAGACAACACCATGGTCATGTGGTATATAAACAAGCAGGGGGGCACACATTCTTAACCCCTTTGCAGACTAGCCATGACTTTGTGGGACACAGCATTAACTTACTAAGTACATCTGCAGGCACAATTCCTGCCCGGATGGAAAAACACTCTGGCAGACGAGCTAAGCAGAAACCTCATGGATCCCCATGAGTGGCAGCTGGATCCACAAGTCTTCAGCATGATAACAAGGAAATGGGGATGCCCGGACATAGATCTGCTTGCCTCCCCTCACAACTACCAGCTAAAAAGATTCTGCACAAGGACTTATAACAGACAAACATGGAAGGTGGACGCCCTATCATTCAGCTGGAAAAACCTATCAGTGCATGCCTTTCCCCCACTGCCTCTCCTGCCCAAGGTACTCCTAAAGGCCAGACAGGAGAAGCCAAAAATGATACTGATTGCCCCAGACTGGCCCCGCCAGTACTGGTTTCCAATCCTAAAGAACTTGTCTCAGTACCCAGCTTGGACCTTACCTCAAATACCTCATCTACTGTCCCAGCAAAACAATCAGATCCTGCATAGCTTACTCAAGACATTAAACGTGGCAGCATGGAGGATAATGTAGTCATACAAAACACACCTCTCAGTAAAGCTGTGATGGATGTCATTTTGGAGGCCAGAAGGCCTAGTACTAGAAAATCCTATGCTGGAAAATGGAAGAGATTCTGTGCTTGGAACCAGGCACAAGGAACTGATACAGCTGTGCCAAACATTCCTCAGATTTTACAATACTTAACTGAGATGCTGGACAAAGGCCTGTCTTTTTCATCTATTAAAATTCATGCCTCTGCCATTTTGGCTCATTATAATACAGAACCACCTATCTTTTCTCATCCCTTATTAAAACAGTACCTCAGAGGAGCCAAAAATTGAAGGCCTCCAAGGAGATCCCCAGTGCCTGCATGGGACGTCAACTATGTCTTGGAAAAACTCACCCTGCCTCCTTTTGAGCCAGCTGCTACTGCTGATATAAAGTTTTTATCTTGGAAAACAGCTCTGCTCCTAGCAATAACTTCTGCAAGACGAGTTTCAGAGCTACAGGCACTCATGGCCATGGAACCTTTTATCATTTGTTATCCAGACAGGGCTTCTCTGAGGACAAACCCAACATTTATACCTAAGGTGGTATCCAGTGTGGCTCTTAACCAAACTATTCATCTGCCAACTTTTTATCCAAATCCACAGAACAAGGGGGAAGGAATTCTGCATTCTTTGGACGTACACAGACAGCTTAGATTCTACTTGGACAGAACCAAAGTTTTCAGAAAGACAGAGCAATTACTAGTGGCATATACTGCAGTATCACAAGGAAAGGCTATCTCAAAGCAGACAATTTCAAAGTGGATAGGCCACTGTATTCATTTCTGCTACTTACACCATGGCAAGCCAGTGCCTTAGGGCATTAGGCCACATTCAACCAGAGTTGCAGCCACTTCAGCAGCCTTTCTCAGGGGAGTACCAACCAAGGACATTTTAGAGGCTGCTACTTGGAGTTCAGTGCACACCTTTACAAAGCACTATCATCAGCCACTCTACTCTAAATCCAGGGCAGGCTTTGCCACTGCAGTGCTGCAGGGCCTCTTGGCCGCTCCTAATGCTGTTTAGCTCCAGCCTCCCATCCATAGCTTTAGGACTCTACCCTAATGTAATGACTGCAACAGTGAAACATGAACATAATGCAGTTGTGTACACTTAGCATAAATGTAGATGTTCGAGTGTATTCACGGTTGCCCACCCGCCATCCCCCTGTCATTCTGGAGTTTATCTTTCCTTCTCTATTTTCTACAACCTATGTCGTGTATTTGCTTATAGATGAAGGTAAAGTTTTTATATTGATGCATGTGTATATATATATATATATATATATATATATATATATATATATATATATTATTTTTTTTTTTTTGCTACCTTTATGGGGGCACCTGACATCTGGGGCAAGAAAAACTAAAGAAAATGACGTCGGCTGCATCTTTTATTCTTTTATACCCCTGACGACCTGATGTCAGGGAAAGGGCGACAGCAGCTGACGCAGGACCCAGGACTTTGGAATTCAGGCCGACTGAGGGCAACCTGCCAGTGGGATTACCCAAATGTAATGACTACAACAGTGAATACACTCGAACATCTACATTTATGTAAAGTGTACACAACTGTACTTTCTTAGTACTTAATAAATAGCACCTATCCAGGCATGTCTAAGGGTCAGCTCCCGGTGTTTTCTCCTGTCTACCTGATGAATCTGAGCATCTTGGGGCAATGCAACAGTTGCCTCATGTACACAGACAACCCTCTCCTTCTGTCACCCAACACTACAACCCATGAGAGAAGCACTTATATAGCCAAACTGGAAGCAAAGCTCTCTTCACCCAAGACTGGACTAGACAGTCAAGAGGAGAAGGTAAACACTTGCACCACACCACACTAATCACGTAGTCCCCCAAAACCTACACCACCAAAGCACACACATAGAAACACAAAACACACACCTACATTCGCGAAGGCTCTCAATAATAATCTGCCCAAGCAACAGAGACCTCCAAAGCAGAAACACAAGCAACCTCCACCCCCCAACACAACCCAAATGACACATAGTCCTCAAACTCAGTGTTCCACTCAACCACAGTACCCAACACTCTAGTCATAGGTGACTCTATAGTCAGGCACACTGATGTTTCACTCACCAGGCTAAACAAGGAGAAAGTTATTGTCAGCTGCCTGTTGGGTGCCAGGATCTGCCACAGAACACACACATTCAGTTCACTCCACAACAAGTAGAAATATAACTATGTCATTGTTCATGGTGGCATGAATGACCTGAGATGTACCTCCCTGGACTACATGAAAAGAGACATGGAGGAGCTCTTTGATCTTGTAGCCCAGGCAGTTATGACCCTAGCTCTGAGTAGCATCTTGCCATCACCCAGAATGATACCACAGTACAAGGACAAATTGATTAACTTCAACAATTGGCTAAGCTTCTGGTGTTATTCTAAGGGGATCCAGTATCTGTCTGCCTGGGATGACATGATCGACAGACCACGATGCTTTGCCAGAGATGGCCTGCACCTGTCGCCTTTTGGGATTCCGGATACTGGCTAAGGCTCTTGCCACCCCTGTAGTGCCTTTCTTAGGCAAGGTTCAAATGACAAATTCACCACCATAACAGGTACAAGCAAGCACTATCTGAGGATAATGCTACTCACTGCTAGAAGTCTAAACTTCAAAATGCACTCGCTCGAGGCACTCCTTAAAATAGAGAACATCGACATATGTGCAGTGACAGAGACCTGGTTCAAGACTCCAGAGAGCACCCCTATATTACCAGGCTATAATTCATACCACACCTTTCAGCCACCTAACCTGGTCCGAAACACTAAAGGCAGAGGTGTGCCCATATTCATTAAGGATATCCACACCTCCAGGCTAGTTGCTCAGCATAATGCATCTGAGATTATCGAAGTCCAATCCAAATTGTAGCTTGCTACAGATCCCCCACCATGCCCCAGGATTCCCACTCCTCATTTCTTGATGCACTGGAAAATATTAGGGTGCAGCCCAACACCCTAATAATGGGAGATTTCAACTACCCCACCATTAACTGGGAAAACTACTCATGTACCAACTCTTTTGCTCAATGTTTTCTGGAATTCATAAATTCCAAGGCCTTGTATCAACTTATCCACACCCCCCCCCAGGGGCAGCAATATCCTAGACCTGGTCATTACCAACATGGGCGACCGGTGTTCCACACCAGGGATCAATTCCTCGTTGGTCAGATCCAACCACAAGCTAATCACTCTAGACATCCACATGCCACCCCCCACCCCTATTAGGGAAACCACCGTAAAAAATGTCTCCAAAGCCAACTTCACGCTTCTTAAGACAGAAGTGGCAAACTTCACGACACCCATGCAGATGGACAATAGAGGTACGACTGCTGAATCCTGCACAAATGCACTTTATAAGCATTTACACAAGTGCATGGATCGTGCTATTCCTAACAGAAACAGAATGCTATCCTCCAAAAAAAAGGAAGCCAATCTGGCGGTCCCCTGCCATAAACAAACTTTGTAACAGAAGAAAGAAACTGTTGCAAAAAAGAGTAAAATCCCATGATTGGAGGAACTCCCTGGTCAGCCACAGTAAGAAGCTGATATCCCTCATAAAATCCTCCAAAGCTAGTTATGAAAACAAAATCGCCACTGATTCTAAATACAACCACAAAGCGTTCTATAGCTATGTCAAGAATCTCAATGGCAACACTCAGATCTGCTCTGATTTACAGCACAATGGCACTAAATATACAGAACCAACTGATATTGCCAACATCCTGGCAGATAGGTTCAGTGCTAACTTTACCCCTCCTCTCACCCCCTAAAGGGTCCTTTTCTATACCAGAAGAATGCAAAGTTTCTGTAATCACGGCTGCACAGGTATAAAACACACTCTCCAAAGCCAAGAACACAGCATCCTTGGGACCTGACAACATCCCAGGCTGCATCATACATGAACTACAGAATAAACTGGCACCCCATCTGTGTACCATGTTCAGTCGTAGCCTCACCTCAGGCTTTGTGCCCACTGAATGGTGAACAGTGACGGTTATCCCACTCCACAAAGGAGGAGCCACCACGGACCCCCGGAACAACCACCCCATTAGCCTGACAAGCCTGATCTGCAAGGCCATGGAACTTATAAACCAAGACAATGGTAATCTCTAAGGCAGATCATGTCTCCTAAAAGTGATAGACTTCTTTGAAGCAGTTGCCAAAGCCATAGATGATGGTAAGGTAGTTCACACTGCCTATCTAGATCTCGCCAAGGCTTTCAACACCATCCCCTGCTCTAGAATTGTAGATAAGCTCACTAAACTAGGTATAAATCCCTATGTCACAAGATGGGTTGCCAACTGGCTCACTGACAGAACCCACACTGTGAAAGCAGCAGACTCCAAATCTGACTTTAGACCAGTGACAAGTGGAGTACCACATGGTTCAGTTCTGGGTCCTTTCCTGTTTGGTATCTACTTCTCTGAAGTAGAGGCTAACACAGAAGGTCTTTGGCTAACGAAGTTGTCAGATGACTGCAAACTAGGAGCTATAATCGAAACTCCTAACTATGTGGACATCCTACAAAAGGGCCTTACTGAGAAAGATGCCTGGTGTCAAAGCAATGGCCTCAAGTTCAATGCCAAAAAGTGCGTTGTCATCCCCTTTGGTAAAAACTCTGTACACATGAACTACCACATAGGCGGTCGTCTACTTAACACTGAAAGTATGATAAGAGACCTTGGGACACAGGTGGGCAGTAGTCTCTGCTTTGATTATCACATCACCACAGTAGTCAGGAAATCCTTCTATGTGGCACACCTCATTACAAAAGGTTTCTCATCCACGAAAAAAAGAGGTCATTGTTCTCTACTCTTCACTCATTAGACCCATTATAGAGTACAATGCCCTATTTGGTATGTACCTCACCAGACATCTACAACAACTGGAAAGGCTGCAGAAATATCTTACAAAGAGAATTACTGGCCTCAAACAGATGCCCTACGCAGACCGTCTCAAACAACTCCAGCTTTACTCCGTTGCATATCGCCTACTCAGAGGTGATCTCTGCCTAACATACAAAGCTGTGTCAAACCCGAAGCTGTTGGATATGCTCCACGTAAAAAAGTCCCAATCCTTTTGAGCTACATGCTCTAGGGACCTAAATCTTGTCACCACAATCAACAGAACATCCCGGAGGGATAGATTCCTGTCCCAGAGACTTCCCATACTCTGGAACAAACTACGTATCTATATCAAACAAAGCTCCTCATTAGCACTCTTCAAGAAAAATCTTGATTGGATGGGAAATCGGAAATTCACCGTGGGGATCACTTCTGTGGCTCTGCTCAACAGGGGCACAGGAAAATAATTTTCTTGGGTGGCGAAAGCAAGGGTACCTTTTTGGCTAGGCTTATATAGGCCCTAGGGCCAGTAGCCTAGTACCTACCTATGAACTTATGAACCTATATATGTGTGTGTGTATATATATATATATATATATATATATATATATATATATATATATATATATATATATATATATATATATATATATATATATATATATATGTGTATGTGTGTGTGTGTATATATATATATATATATATATATATGTGTGTGTGTGTGTGTGTGTAAACTGCAAGAGGTGCATACTTTATTACAGTATTTTTTCTAATATTTTTAAAAGCATCTTTATTAAGTCATAACATTTTAAACTGTATCATGGGATAAACAGAAGCTGCGTGCTCACCATAGTGACAGATTTCTGTTGTCTTCCTTATGCCTGGTTCAACTTTTAAATTATCAGAGCTAACATGATCTGGCCTTGGTGCCTTTTAGAAGCTGTGGTTCCAGGGCTCTGACTCCTCCCCCACCCATAATCTCTATTTTCCTCCAAGATACCTCAGACTGAGTTTGCCTGCTCATCCATAAACAAATTTTTCATTATCTTATAAAAATAAATACCTGATAAAGTAAACTGGGACATGACTTAAAAAGAATGCAGCCAACTAACATTGTATATTGACAAGGTTCCTGGTTACGTCTATTCAATCAAAGGGGAGCACCAGGTGAGAAATCTGTAAGGGGAAAGGAGGGCGGGGTTTTGATCCAGACAAAGAGATAACACATTGATATTGTTATGGTGAGTACATAACATTCATATGCAATGCTGTTCTTTTTTTCATCTGATTCAACTTTGGTACAGATACCATAGCAACCCCAAAACCTAGGGTGGTATCAAGGAAGGATATTCCAAAGAATGGTGGTGGCAAAACATGTATGGGATCTTAACTGTACAGCCAACATGTAATGGAATATGAATATGTGAAACATGGACCAAGTTGCTGCAGCACAAATTTCATAGGTAGGAAATTTACACATAAAGCAGTAGAAGTAGCAACAGACCTTGTTGAATGAACTGTTCGTTTCTTGGTTAAAGAAGGACACAGTTTTTCATAGACAAAAACAATTTTTCATAGACAAAAGCAATACAATCTGAAAGCTACCCTGACAGTATAACTTTAGAAACACTCGCCTAACTTGGCTTTAGAGAAAGCTACAAAGAGCTGATCAGAACTTCTAAAATCTACTCCTGTGGAGATAACATCTAAACTGTCTGTGAACATCTAATAAATGCAGACTTTCCTTTGTTTGAAAATTTTGAGAAGAATACTGGTAAACTAATGGCTTGATTAGGGTTCACTTCAGATGCTACTTTTGGAATGAATGTGAGATTTGTTCTCAAAGAAAACCTGTCCTTATGGAAGATCAAGAAAGGAGGTTTACAAGAAAGTGTTTGCACCTCAGAGATCCTTCTTGCCAGGAAAATGGTCTTCCATGAAAGATACTTTGTCTTCTGTAGCTACAGGGTCATATGGAGGTTTTGTAAATGCCTGAAACTTGATAGTTATATCCCATGGAGGGACTGGATCTTTTATAGAAGATATCAATAGCAGTGTTTCCTTCAGAAAAGCCTTTTAAATTTTTTGTGAAGCTATAGTGGTCTGTGTCTAGTATGGAAATTGGAAACAGCTGATAATTGCACCTTGACTGTGGAAAAGCAAGAGCCCTTTTGGAAAACATAAGTTCATATGAGGTTACTAGGCTAGTGGCCCTAGAGCATTTGCAAGCCTAGCCATGTTAATCCCAAGTGTCCTCATTTGTTCTTTTTGGGTAGTTTGTAGAACAAATTTATGAAAAGAGTGGGTTTGTGATCAACATTTGACAAGAAGTCTAGAATATAACAGAGAGAAGCTGAACAGGGATCTGTCCTTTTAGAGGCTGCCCAGACTGTAAACCTCTTCCATTTGCTGAGGTAAACTTTCCTGGTACTTGATTTTTGTGAAGCTGATAAAACATAAATCACCTGAGTGGAAAGCTTGGCATCTCTTGCCACTGTTAAAATTGTAAGAACTGTGCGGTTAGCTTCAGTGTCTTTGGGTCTGGGAGAGGCTGCCTGAATGGTTGAGTCAGAAGATATGGATGGCAGCCCAAGGTCCAGGGAGGACATACTGGATGAGACCAGAGAAAGAGGAACCAAACTTGCCAGGGCCAGAAAGGAGCAATAAGGATTACCTTGGCCTTGCACCTTCTTGCTTTCTGAATAAACTTTGTTATTAGAGGAAAGGGGGGAAGACCTACATGAGACCTGGCACCAGTTGCAGATTAGAACATCTATTGGTTGTAGTCCCTGCATAGGGTTAAGCAAAGTAAAAGCTGCACTTGTTGTTTAGGTATGAATCAAAAAATTGAAACATGCTTGAGCCCAGTGGCTGAAGATTTGACTTGCCAATGCTTGATAGAATAACCACTCATGGTGCAAAAGGATGAATATGCTCAGTATGTCCACTAATACATTGGAAGCCCCCCAGGATGTACATTGCTAAGAGAAAGCGACAGGAAGATAACACCCATTGCCACAGTTTCATGGCACAAAAGGATATGAATGGGTTCCATTCTGCTTGTTGGTGTACTAGACTACTGCCATGTTGCCCTTCTGGATGGAGATCATACCCTTAGGGATACAGTCCTGAACAGCCTACATTGCTAGAAGACCTGAGCTGTCTGTTCTGTAAAAATGTTATTTGTTTCGGGAGTTTTTCTCCCTGGGTCTCCACTGAAAATGGTCCAATATTTCTCAGGTTGCTCTTGTGCATTGGTTTCTTCTCATCTTCATTTGAACCTATGTCACATTTTCAAGACTTTTTGCTTCAGTGAACACACTCAAATTAAAAAAAAAAAAAGCTAAGTAATTTTTTTTACAACTTCACCTACTTTTAACATAGAACAATCATGCAACAGTATGTACATTTTCAACAATTGAAATGTATCCCTTCAGATAGGAGCAGTTGCCCAAATCAAAAGATGTACCCATAAGCACTACCTAATGTACAGTTAAGGCTAAGCATCTTAAACCAGATGTTACAGCCTGTGTGCCCACTTACACCTATTGCTATCTGTTCCTATCTCTATTTCCCTGTCAGGTGTGAAAAACAGCTTGCATGCTTTAAGTAAACATTAACTTTTAGCCATAAGAAAAAGTGCACTGGCTTCCTTTAAATAAATAAATGATGCATTGTTTTGTTAACTGCTTTAAAGTATTAAGGCTGCTGGGGAGGCTATTACTACTTATTCACTTCCAACAGATTCAAACTTTATTTTTCACTGAACTGCTTGGCTTGCCACTGCACCTTTAACTGTTACATTTCTTTCAGCAAAGTGAACTCAGAACTCTCAAGAATAACTGCTTGAACCTGTAGACAGCTCTTCTGCAAGTAAAACCAATCAGCAATGAGAGAGAAAAAATAACAGCCAACAGCTTTGCAGATATATACTATGTTTATAAATTTCATTGAAAACACAATGTATAGTCCCTCCCTAGCAACAACCTGTACCTGCAGATGTTTTGTTGCCCACTGGGAGCATTTGCTAATGAAAAAAGCCAAAAACAAGTAAAATTGCCACCTTAATTCTACGCATATGATCAACCCATCCACAACCCTGATCATCCCATCCCAACTCAGCAGCTCAGAATCATCTTAAATTAATTTTAACTTGCTGCTTTGATGCCTTTCCTGTCTTATCTCAGTGTATAGCCCATATGTCTTACAGATATGTAAAAGTATTTGCTTGCTTGCTGTAATATCTTTAACATATACAGCAGCCACCAATAAAACTGCTCTCCTCACATCCAAAATACAGCTGACTGCAGATCGCACAAACCTGCTGCAGAAATTAGCATGCATTCTGCACCACAAAATCTTCTACTTGTATATTAACAAGACAAAAAAATATATTTTACCAACAGTTCACTTCTTCATTGGCCCTCCAAATACCAGTGACACAAGGTGAGGTACATGCTTCAAAGTTCACATACAAGTTTCACAAAGTCAACATAGTTCCAGTCTCTCTCAGTCCCGTTTTTCTTGCGAAGACATATTTCACATCTCAATTCTTATTTCAAATGGAATTGATGATTCATAGTTTCCCATCTAGTCTCTAATTTATTAGTGTTGCGTCTTTCTGTCTTCATCTCCCAACAGCAGTCTCTGGATCAAGTCCAACGTGCTCATGATTCTTTTAGACAGTTCCCTGTTTCTTTTCTCTCTCAGGCATTTTCCTTTGAGTCGATGGCAAAAGTTTCACTGGTAGTGTCTCAGTGTGGGCTTTATTAGCAGAAAAATAAGAATCAGAGTTCCCCTCCTACTTGCTGTCTTGCTCTGTGTTGGATAAACTTTATTTTCTCCTTAGCTACTCTGCATCGGAAAATGCCTCTGATCTTCTGGGAAAAAAATATTTTGAAGAGAACTCAGCACAGAAGCTTGCAATCTCAAATCTGCCTTTCAACAGTGAATAATCTTTCTTGACAAACACTCTGTTTCCAATTTTTAATACTTTCTGCTACAGTTTTGTCAGGAGCAACACTTTCTGCTAATATGACCCCATCTTTATTAATATAGGCAACTGGCTACTATCTCATGGTCAGGTTTACAGCATATGCATGATGTGCCCTTTCCATTAAGGAATCTTACTGTGAAAAAAATCAGTCCCATTACTTATCTGTACCTTCATAAAATTAATATAGTCTGCCCCTTCTCATTTCTCTAGTACAGCAGAAAACCTCAAGCGTTCTCAGCATGCACTGTTTTCTAGCCCTACTATTTTTGAAACCACTCCTCTTGAGATGCCTCATGCTCAGTCAGGCTTTTTGTCCTTCAACCTCTGATTTTTGCAGATTTTATCAGTTCATCTAAAAAGCTAGTTAAAGCTTCCTCTATTTTCCAACCTTTTGCTACTTGTGTTGATATATTTATTCAGTGTTTAACTTATTTTAAACATCTCTGAGCACATCAGATATATTTTCCTCTAAATTCCCCGTCTTTTTCTCTAAATCCCCCATCTTTGGAGGAGTCCATGTTTCTGGGGGTCTTCAAGAAAGGCCTGTCTACCTCTTGGGTGTCCCCCCCTGCTGACGAGTTAGACTTGAACACCAGCAGGGCCTGGAAGTAGCTGGACATGGTGAAGCCAGTTCAGGAAAGGGCCAACAATTTTCTTAGCTCTTCCATGGACCGTTCTTTCTGGTGCAAAGGTGTCCCAGCCGATGGCATGATGGTTGTTGCCGCCACTAAAATGTAACTAGCAGAGCCGAGCTCCACAGTTCATCCCCCGAACAGGGAGTCCTGGGTGATGGACCCTTTTGGGAAGTGTGTATATGCCTCAGCTACTTTTGGGCTGAGATTGGCAAATTATTTGGCACACTTTATCCTTCTCCAAAGGGATTTGGTCCAAGAGCTTTCTGCTTCCCTTACAGTGATGTTGCCAGTGGAGGACCTCAGGAAGGTGTCTCACAAGCTTTCCACTCTGACTTCCCTCACAAATTCCTTGATGAGGTTAATTTCCAGTGCTGTGGAAGCTACCTCTTGGGCAGCCGGTACCGGCATCACTTTGAGGCGTCATGCTTGCTAATGTTTATGCGGGTTTCTGGAACCCTTTCAGGCGTCCTTTACTAATGCCACCTTCGATGGTTCTACTCTTTTTGGACCTTCTGTAAGGATGCTTTGACCCGCAGCGAGCAGGAAGGGAAGACTCTGCAGTGGGCATCAAGCTTTCTACTCCCCAGAGGTCCTTCTCTGAGACTCAACAGGGAACTAGGAAGATGTGGTTCTGTAAGTTACAGTCTGCCTTCCGGGAAGCTCTGGTGGACTCCTCTTCCAGAGGCAAGGGGAGAGGTTTCAATGGCCGCCGCCCTCTCAGGGCTCCAGTGAACTCTTCTGTGATTAGCCCTATCAGCGCTCCTGAAGAGTTACCAGGCTGCTGTGCCCAGGAGGCAGTCAGGGGTCGCATTTCCCTACACTAGCCTGGACAAATATCACTTCTGATCAGTGGGTGTTAAATATCATTTCCCAGGGCTTTTTCATTCCCTTTTCGGAACCCCCTCCAGTAAGAAGTTACCTCGCAGATGTTCCACCCAATCAGAAGAGGTTGGCCTTCAAAGAAGTTCAACATCTTCTTCTAAAAGAGCCATCCAAGAGGTCCCAGCAGGAAAAAGAGGATCCGGTACTAATTCTCACTTCTTTTTAGTGCCAAAAAAGATGGGGAGGCCTAAATCCTATTTTGGATCTCAGCAAGCTCAATCTTTCAGTCAAGAAGTCAAAATTCCAGATGGTCATTGCTCAGTCCATTCTACCCCTCTTACATGTGGACAGTTGAATGTGCTCTGTAGATCAAGATAGACAGGCATCCCAGAAGACATCTTCACTTCCGGCTAGGAGTCAGTCATTACCAGTTCAGAGCCCTAACCTTCGGTCTCACCATAGCCCCCCAGGGTGTTTACCAAATGTGTGGCAGTGGTAGTGGCTCACCTGCAACTGCAGGGGTTTCAGGTCTTTCCGTACCTTGACGATTGGCTCCTCACAGCACCTTTGAGGCATTGTCTGATACAAGTGATTCATTATATTCGTCCCCTCTTCTAGCAGTTAGGGATCACCATCAACCTTGTGAAATCCAATCTGATCCCCACACAACAGTTGGAATTCATAGGAGTTCAGTTACACTCAGTTTCAGAGATTGCAGCGTTACCTTTGCCCAGAATTCAGTTAATCCTGGAACAGGTCATATAGATGTTAGACCTGTCGCTCCTCCCGGTTCACCTGTCTTTTCTGGCCCTCGGATTCATGGCTTTAGCCATTCATCTCATTCCTCTGGCCAGATACCATATGCGAGTGTTACAATGGACCTTAGCAGTTCAATGGTCAGCTCTGTTTCATCCCCTGTCAATGATCATAAACTGACACCCATGTGCAGATGTCACCTCCAGTGGTGGCTTCAGTCTCATGATCTCACTCTAAGTAGGCCCTTTTCTCTCCCACCACCCTCAGCCACAGTGACCACCGATGCCTCCCTGCTGAGTTGGGGGGGGGGCGGCGGCATTTTCAGGGGTGGACTGTCCAAGGCACGTGGCCCCCAGTAGAGACCAAGTTGCATATAAATGTCCTAGAGATGAGAGCAGTTGTTTTATCGTTGCAAGCCTTCCAGGACTGCCTCCCTCTAGGAACGATTGTAGTTCAGACAGACAACATGGCTGTGGTCTGGTATGTCAACAAGCAGGAGGGACACATTCTCACCCATTGTGCAGAGAGGCCATGAGAGTGTGGGAATAGGCAATGTCCTCTGCTGCTTCCTTATTGCAATGCACATACCTGGGGATTCCAATGTTTTGGCTGACAGGCTCAGCAGATTGCTCTTGAGTCCTCACGGGTGGTATCACAATCCTTCGGTGGCAAAGCAGATTTTCGACCTTTGGGGTCAGCCATGCTGTGACCTTTTTGCCTCCCCAGCCAACCACAAATGCAGCAGGTACTTTGCTCTGATCTCCCCTCTGAAGGGGTCACAGAGGGATGCTCTAGTCCATGATTGGCCTTCAGTTCTCCTATACACTTATCCTCCTGCTCCATTAATACCCAAAGTTCTGCAGAAAGTGCTACACCTGAGGACATCCCTTATCCTCATTCATTGCCCCTTTCTGGCCTCGTCAACCATGATTCCCCTTCATCAGGTCTCATCTGAAGTATCTGCCTTGGGTACTGAATCCCCGTCAGGATCTGATTTCTCATCCATCGGGGCTTCCTCCCTCAAACCCCTCATCTAACTGCATGGTTTCTCCAGTTCCAGTGATTTAAAAACAATCCAGGCTTGCGTCTCCCAATAAACATATCATTCTAGCCTCCCAGACACCCTCCATCAGAAAGGTTTATAAAAGTAAGTGGAAAAGGTTTTTTATCTGGGCCAAGAACAGGAATTTGGATCCCTTTTCTATTTCAGTTTCAGACCTACCTTTGTTCTTGTCCTCCCTTGTCCTCCCTTTTCCAAGCGGGAACAAGTTTCTCTACCATTAAGCTTCAGTTGCTGGTGATTTCTAACTTTCATGAGAACTCTGAATCTACCTTTTCACGTGGGTTTTTAAAGCATTTATGAATAGGGTTTTTCTGCTTCAGCCACCAATTAAGGCTCCTTCGCCTGCTTGGGACCTTATACTGGTTTTGCAATCTCTGACTAGGAGTGCTTTTGAGCATGCTAGTTACTGCAATCTCAAGTTCCTGTCTTTGAAGACAGCCTTCCTGTTGGCTATTACCTCAGCTAGGAGGGTCTCAGAACTGCAAGCTCTTACCATTACTCCCTCTTACATGATTTTTCACAAGGACAGAATCTGTCTTAGGATGAACCACTCCTTCTTGCCCAAGATTGCTTCCGAATCTTCTTTGAACCAATGTATTCATCTTCCAGTGTTCTTCCCCAACTATTCCAACAAAGGGGAGTACATTCAACATACCTTGGATGTACACCAACAGTTACGGTTCTATCTGCATAGGACCAAAGATTTTCTTAATTTTTTGTGGTCTTTTCCCCTAGTAGACACGGTCTTCCAGTTTCTAAGGTCACTATTTCTAAATGAATATGTAGTTGTGCCTCCACTGTCTATGACCTTAGCCACCTGGAGGTTCCAGGAAAAATCAAGGCTCATTCTTCTAGGTCTGTAGCAACTTCTTCAGCCTTTTGGGCCAGGCTTTCTGTTGTTGACATTTGTGCTGCTGCTACTTGTTCTAATCCTCATATGTTTATTTCTCACTACAAGATAGATTTGACTTCTAGGAGCTGGGCTTCCTTTGGCTCCACAGTGCTCCAGCATGTCCTTCCTTGGGATCTCCCAGGGTAGATGGTAGCTGGAAACTCTGACCCTATGGTAATGAATGATGACTTGGATAACATCAGATAAAGAGTTATGTACTTACCATAACTTTACATCATCATTATTCATCACATTTTTCTTAGGTTCATAGTTGTTTACTAGGCTGACGACCACATGGGCCTTTTTAAGCATAGCCATGCATCCCAAATTTCTGATAAGTTCTGATACCCTTGATAAGTGTAAGCATGGGCCTGTGAGGTGAACCATTTACAGATTACCTGTGTATGTTAGAGACATGGGTGCCAAATCAGGGATGAATTTTCTGTTTCTCATCCAATTCTCCAAGTTGTACTTGAATTGGGTTAGGGAGGAACTCGGCTTCACATGGATAGGGAGCCTGTTCCATAGATGGGGTAGTCTCTGGGATGCATACCTATCTCTTCAGCAGGTCCTATTTATATCACAGGCAAGGTTTAAGTCTTTAGAACAGGTAATTCTGGTGCTGTTTGTTTTGTGGATATGCAGGAGGTCCATCAGAGTGGGGTCTGACAATGCCCTGTATGTCAGGCATAGATCTCCCCCTAACAGATAGAATACAGGGATAGGGCCTTGAGGCGGTCTACATAGGACATTTTACTTACTGCGTGTATTCTTGTAGTGAGGAACATCTGTGGACATTCCAATTGTTGGATATGCCTGGTTATGTGCATACCAAAGGGGGCATTGTACTTAGTGATAGGTCTGATGAATGCCAAATACAGTGGAATAGAGACTTCCTGAGACTTAGATGCCATACCTTTGTTTATAAGTTGCGCAACATAGAATGATTTCCTCACCACTGTATACACATGATGGTCAAAGGCTAGATTACTATCATTATGTGTCCCTAAATCTCTGAATACTGGGTCAACTCTAAGGGGTGTGTTGTTAATATGATAGTTACCAGGGATGGATGACTTCCCAAAGGAAACTGTTAAGCATTTCTTGGAATTTAGTTTTAGCCCATGGTTCTGGCAACAGTTGCTTCTCTGTGTCAGCCTTTCCTGGAGAACATTTGTGTCAGTGTGAGATTCAGTGACAGCTCCTACTTTGCAGTCATCTCCAAATTTAGTCAGTCAGAGATCACTGACATTGGCCTTGATTTCTGGGAAGTAAATGCCAAAAAGGAGTGGTCCAAGGACTGATCTCTGAGGGCCTCCACTTATGACTGGCCTCTTTGTAGAGGTGGACTCCCCAGTTCTAACTTCCTGGGGTCCTGTCTGTGATCCAGTTGGCTATCCACCAGGTGACATATGGGTTTGTACGTAACCTCTTGAGTTTGTCAACAATGCCCATGTGCTGTATTTTGTCAAATGCCTTGGCCAGGTCAGGGTAGGCAGTGTGAACCATTTTGCCTACATCCCTTGCTTTGGTGACCTTCTCAAAGAAGTCCACCAGGTTGAGTATGCATGAGCTGCCCTTGACGAAACCAAACTGGGTTGGTTCCAGTGTCTGGAGGTTTACTATACCGCTGTTGATCATTTCCATGATAATTCTTTCCATGGCTTTGCATACAAGACTACTGAGATTTATGGGTCTTTAGTTTCCAAGGTCTGTAGATGCCCCACCTTTGTGCAGAGGGATGACTGTTGCCTTTCTCCATTCATGAGGTACGAAGTCTGTTTGGTGGCTATAGTTAAACAGTAATTCCAGAGGCCCTGATAGGTCATGTTTCATGCTATTTAGAAGGCGTCCTGGGATATTGTCTTGGCCCACTGATGCAGTGTTCTTGGTCTTAGAGAGAGCATTAAGGACGTGTTCCCTAGTGATAGTAGACGGGAGTTGTATTAGATGATATTTCCTGAGGGAAGGTTGAGGGGGAGAGAGGGGTAAAGTTGGAGCTGAATTTATCAACCAGGAGGTTTGCTATATCTTCTGGCATAGTATAGGTGGCTCCATTTACAATGAGCTCTGCAAACAATTGTGTGTTGGCTTTGAGGTTGCGAACATAGCTAAAGAATGCTTTGTGGTTATCCTTGGCCTGGGAGGCCACACTTGCCTCAGATTTGGCTTTTGTAGACTTTATTTGTCCTCTTATTTGTTTGTTTAGTTTGATTAAAGTGCTTTTATCCTGCTGGGTGCTGCACCTAATAATTTTTGCCATGATTTTCTTCCTCTTGTTATACAGCCTATTGATTTTGTGATTCCACAAGGGTGGCTTGTTTTTTGAGTTAGTTCTGTACTATTTCCTGGTGGGCACAGCTGCCTCTATGCAGGTATTAACATGCTTGTGCAAAGTTTCTGTGAGCAGTTCTGCATAGCAGCAGTCTTCTCAGGGTTTATGGGGGCTTGAAAGTTTGCCAGGTTCTCATTTAATAACAGGTTAGCCTTAGAATAGTTCCTGAATATTCCAGGTTTAGCTGGGCGTCCATGTTTTATTTTTACTTTAAAGGAGCCTCCCACCATCTCCCTACCTTGTAGGTCATTGACGAAGTTGGTGTGTTTTCCCTCCAGTCTTGCAGGAGTAGCCTCGAAGTACATTGCAGCAAACTCGATCTGGGGGTTAGAGGCCAGCTGGGCATCATGGGAGAGGGAGGAGGTAGAGCCTTGGATCCGTCTGTAGTATTGTTGCTCGTTAGTCTCTAATACATAAAACAAGAAGGCTTGGGGTTTTGTTCAGATGCTTTAATACATGCAAACACAGGATGGATAGCAGGATCTTTAAGTACGAACAAACTAGTTAACAAACAGAGCTTACATACATACATGCTTACATCTCAGCAGCTAACTAAAAGTGGCAGTCAGACTTGCATGTGTTCAGTATTTATACACTTGTGCAAGCCTTTGAATAGCTTCTTAAAGGTATATATCCACATATTAATCTGCATCCTCCCTCTTAAAAAGATTGCCCTTTATGCAAAACAGTCTTAGAGATAGACATGCATTACTGTGCACATTGAAAACAAAACATAATGTTCATGTCAAAGTTGCTTCATATCTGCTGCAAGGTGTAGAGATCTACTTTAATAATAACTGTAATATTAACACAAGGAGCAGCACTGAACTGTTAGAATTGTTTTTTTTGTGCATATGATATAGGTTTTCCATCAGAATCTGCAATTTAATAATATTTCTGTTCTGTACTGTGTTGGGACATACCACATACATTAATATCATAGCTCTCAACCATATTTTTCACAGAAATGTCCATATTTCCATATTTTATATATATATATATTGTTTTATTTATTATCAAATTTGTTTTTTTCTGCCATACTTCATGCATGATCAGGAGTGCTGTCACACACAAATTACAGGCTATTAAAAAGCACCAGTACCTTGGTTTTACACTATTTAATCCTAAATTCAAAATTTAACTAGTTGTCTACATCACCAAAAAAATCACTAAAACTATTTGCATATTTCTAACTATACTAGTACTGGTTTAGAGATTCGACCATATCTCGTAACGTAACAGTTTGGACCAAATTTAACAACAGGGACTGTCTGCAATGCATAACTTGTATCAGGAACTTCTGGATTCGTCATAGGAATAGGAATGTTCTCTGGAACTTCCTCTGGAAATGGAACACCGGACAACTCACTTTGAGATAGTCTTTCTCACAGACTATGTGCTGTGGTATAGGCTCGGATACCTCTCTCAAGCATTTCTGATTCCACCTAAAAGTTGCTCCTTCTGATTCCACAATGTACAATTTCGGCTCTGGACCAGTACTCTTCATGACACCAATCCGATCATAACTTTTGGATGTTTGCATCCTTAACACTTCTCCCTGTCATAATGGATTGAGCGGTTTACTGGTCTTATCGTAGTAGGACATCTGGAATGCACTTCTTCAACAGATTGGCTTTCACTGATCTGTTGTTCTTGACACATGGAACCAACAACTGACTATTGATTGGTAATGTGGTTCTGGTTTGTCTTGACAGAAGTCTCTGAGCAGGTGAACCAAGATGTCTATCACGAGGAACATTTCTATGATTGAAGAGATTCAGGAAAACATCACTATTGTCTCATTTAGCCTTCTCTAGTAACTGCTTTGCACTTTTGAACTGCTTGTTCTGCCAAACCATTTGACTTGCGGGTATTCTGGACTAATTGTAACATGAGTAAAGTCCCATTCTTCAGCAAATCCTTTGAACTGTTGGCTTGTAAACTGCATGCCATTGTCAGAAATAGCTGTGCGGATTACTATGTACAGCAAAATGACGCTTCATCTTCATGACAGTACTGGATGCCAGGATAGGAAGTAGGTCAGTCTCGAACCAATTGGAGTAAGAGTCTACTAACACCAAATAGTGATGACCATTCTACTCGACGATATCAGTGGCTACTGTCGACCAAGGTAGTTCTGGAATCTGATTAAGCTGAAGTGTTGCCTTCTGTTGATGTGGTTTAGTACTAGTACACACTGAACAAGATGAAAGTGCTCCTTCAATGTCTTGTAACATAGAAGGCCAAAATATCAGTCCCCTCAAGCTTCTATTGGTAGATTTGATACCTGGGTGACCACGATGCAAGATAGTAATGTACTGTGGTTGCAAGGACTTTGGAACAATTAGTTTCAGACGTTTCAGAGTGATACCATTGTCAGACAAAATCTCATCTCTGTATGGGAAATAAGGTTTCACTTGTTGAGGTAAACTACATTGCTTTGACGGCCATCCTTGATTGATAAAGTGGTTAAGCGTTTGTAAAACTGGATCTGTAGCTGTGTGAGCTCTCAGCTCATCAAGATATGCGGAAGAAAAATTTCTGACTTCCATGACTTCAAAATCAAGGTTGTCATTCTTCTGCTATTCTGTGGTATTTCTGGGTGATCTGGATAATGTATCAGCAAAATAAAGAAGTTTGCCTTTCTTGTAGACAAGATTGACATTGTTCTTTTGCAATCTCAGCATCATACATTTCTGTCTGGCTAGAGCTGAATGCATTGGCTTTCCCAAGATAATGACTAATGGTTGATGGCCTGTTTCAGTCTGGATAGGTCTACCATAAACATAATCATGGAACCTTGAACATGCAAACACAATTGCCAAAAGCTCTTTCTCAATCTGGGCATACTGTATTTCAGTTTGGGTAAGAGTTCTGGATGCATAGGCAACAGGTTGATCCTCATGTAGAATGACTGCACCAAGTCTAAATTTTGAGGCATCACTGGAAAGTGTGACTGGTTTGTGAACATCATAGTATCTGAGAGTAGGTGGACTAGGAATTCTCTGTTTCAGAACATCAAATGCTCTTTTGTGTTGTTCTAACAAAGACCAGGATGCATCTTTATGTGTCAGCTCTCTGAGTAGTGCTGATAGCTGGCTGAAATCCAGAATGAGCTTGCCTAGGTAGTTGACCATGCCAAGAAAATGTTGCAGGGCTTTAACATTGTCTGGAGCTGGCATCTTGAGAATGGTTGTTTGCTTTGAAGGGTCTGGTCGTAGGCCTGTACTTGTAAATAAATGACCAACATAAGTAACTTCTTGTAACCTGAACTTGCATTTGTGTGGGTTGAGCTTAAGATTCACTTGCCGTGCCCTTTCTAGAACTTTTTTGAGGTTTCTGTCATGTTCAGCTTCGTCATGACCTCCTACTAGTATGTCTACTATAATAGCACAAGGATGCCCAGAAAAAGTTGCTCCATTGCACGCGGAAAGACTTCACTGGCAGAATTTATCCCAAATCTATACCTGCTAAATGGAGTACTGAAAGTAGTGAGCAATGAGGATTTTTTGTAAAGCTGAATTTGCCAGAATTAACCTTGCATCTAAGACAGAAAAAATAGTGGCATTTGGCATCAAGCCTGCGACTTCTTTGACTGCGTAATGGAGGATGAGGTCTTTTAAGTACTTTGTTCAAATCTCGTGAATCAATACATATTCTGATGTCATCTCAGCTTTTATTATGAGCAACCACCATGGAAGATACCCATTCAGTTCGAGTTTCAACTGGACAAATCACACCTTGTCGCACCATTTTATCTAATTTGGCTTTGACCCTGTCCTGCATGGCTATTGGAATTTTGAGTGCTGGCCTGTTAACTGAACTGGCTTTTGGGTCTAACTTCATGGAGTACACAGCTGGAAGTTTGCCTTGTTTGTCTTGGAAAAGATCAGCATAGGTAGAAAAAAGAGTTGGGCAAAACTAGAGTAGTGGTCTTTTAAGCTAACTTGGTGGACTTCCTTGTTAAATGAAAGCTGTCCCATTTTCAAACTGTCTCTGAGCCCTAATAATGACTGAACGTGCTATTTGACCACATAAAATAACAAGTTGTAGCTTCCTTCTGCAGAGTAACATGAAAGCACTACTGAGCTTTCAGTTTGAATTTCTTCACCTTCATAAGCAACAAGCTTCGCACACCTTGCCAAATCAAGCCTTTTACCTTCACACTTGACTTTGACTTTTTACTTGACATTTAATTTACTGCTGTTTTTGTTCCCACTATTTCAATACATTAATGTACTATATTGTGTATTATATTAATATTCTACAATTGTGATGTACTCTATAAGTCTCAAGTTATATTGTTATGTTTTTAATATTCTGTGTTAACATATTATACTGGAGCTTTTCTTCCCAGGCCTCCACTGAAAAAAAACTCTTGTCCAACTGGACTTTCCCAGTAAATAAATGTAAAATAAATAAATTAATAAATTTACACACTCTAGCAAATGTTTCTGTTAACATAACATTGCACTTGGAACCTGTGTCAACTTTGAGCTCTATGGGCTTGCCATTTATCTGAACAGTACAAAATACTTCATTCTTTGCACTTAAATCTACTGCATTGACCATTTCACGAAGCACTGACGCGCCATCAGCATAAAGAGTGAGCTACAATTGTACTCCATAGCTTTCTAATTGATCAACTCATTTCTTAAAATGTTCCCTTTTGATAAAAGAATGTGAGCCTTTTGATTTGCAAAATCTTTTGAAATAATTCCGTTTATTGCATTTGTAGCATTGTTGACTAAAAGCTAAACATTTTTCCAGTTATGACAGTTGGCAATGAAACTAGGTTGGGGCCCATGCTTTGAGTTTGCTGAGTCACTGTTGTGCTTCACTGAGACTCTACGAAGTCTGGAATGTGCTAGAAAGTTCAGGCATTTACCAGCAGGTGCTGCAGGGGTTACAACTGCTGTGTGCTTGGGCCTGTTTCTTTTGGCTACGTGCTCCATAGTATCAACATGAGATTTATCACTGTGCCTTCTTGAGGCATTCTCATTTGTAAGCATATTTATGTGCTTTTCTGTGAGCTCATATATCTGACAAATCTCACTGGTTTTATTTTCAAAGTTAAATCACTGTCACAAAGCAAAATCTTTCTCACAGCATCATCTTTTATGCCACACACAAGTCTGTTTTTTATTAACCCATCCCTTAAAACATGAAATTTGCACGTTTTAGCCTTATTTTTCAGGTCAGTTATATATGCTGAAAAATTTCTCCAGGCTTCTGATCCCTTGTATAAAATAAGTGCCTTTCCATAGCAACATTTGTCTGGGGGTTACACATTTCTCTAAATTTGTTTTAAGCACTCTGGGTCCTCCCTTGACTGAGCTGGTACAACAGTATGACGGTTTTCCCCATCTCCAGTATAGATAGCAGGTGCATATACAAATGAGCGTTCCCTTTTTATGGCTTCTGACCCAGCTAAATTAAGTAGAATAAATGCCTTTGTACGGTCATCTTTATCAGAAAATTGTATGAAATTGTACTCTTGCTCACTGTCCAGTTGTCAGCAATATTACTGTCAAACACAGGTGCACTGGGTTTTCACAGTCCATCTGCCATGCCCACAAAGTATTTGCAAACACACTGAAAATATGGCCCTTGTAATTATGTACAAGCAGACAGTTCTGTGAGCACAGCCAAACGTAGTAACCAGGATTAAAAACACAATTCCAAACACCACCGGCCACAGACTACTGAATTCCAAGTGTTTATTTCACTTTACAAGAACAAAATGTATATAATGCGAATATATATATATATATATATATATATATATATATATATATATATATATATTTTTTTTTTTTAACTTTGTTCTGAATTTTCTGATATAGTGATGATTGTTTATTAATGTTGATTGTTAATGATATGTCATATGTAACCACTACAACCTTTTTGCTTTTTATATGGTTCTCACTCATATTTTTGTATTAATGTTTTAACTGTGCCACTTCTCTGCAGCTTTTCTCCCCGGGTCTCTGCTGAAAACGGGCTACTTGTCCAGTCGGACACTACCCGGTAATCAAATGTAAGTAAATAAATAAGTAGTTGTAGGAGTTTGTTTAAATCTGGACACTTGCTGGGATGATGGATTAGGCTATGGATTATTACTTATTGTGAATGAGTGAGGTAATGACTTTGTTCGAGCCAGTTTAGCTCTTTGAAGGTTATTCAGTGATGAGATTGATAGCTGTGATTATTGGTGAATTTGGCTAGTCGATTGTAGCAGTGTTCCACTTTTGTTTTCATTCCATGTTCATTCGTGAGAATGGGGGGAGCATAGAGGTGTGTAAGGAGTAGATAAATTGAGTCTAGAGTTTTCCAACACAATGAGGAAGGGTTTGGCTCAGTACAGTAGTCCTAGTTTCTGGTTTGCCCTCTTTATGGTAGCTGTGTGTAGGTGTTACTTTTGAAGTTGTCATCAGTTGTCGCACATACTAATTTGGTATTTGGTTACTATCTCAAATTTTGTGTGGTTCAGGGATGTAATTGTTAGTTTTGCTTTGTTGAGGGAAAGAAATTTTGGGGTGACTATAAGTAATATATTTATTTTTTTTAGAATTTAGAATTAGCTGATAGTTATTGAGCCAGATTTCTGTAGAGGATGAATCTTTTGTAAGCTGTTGAAGTCTTAGTAATGTTGGGGTTGAACAGATCAGAGTAGAGTTGGCATGTTTAGCAGTGGACTGGATGTCATTTATAAAAATACTAAACAGTAATGGGCATAAGATTGATCCTTATTAACTCTTACAGGGATTGAGAGAAAGTGTGATTATTCAGATTGCCTTTTTCTGCTTGGGATCTGTCAGATAGGTAACTTTAAACCAGGATGGGGGGGGGGGGGGTTTGAGTAAGGCAGAAGTCATGAAGTTTGATAAATAGCCTGTGGTGAGCGATGGTGTCAAGTGTTTGAAAGATCATGAATAGAGCAGAGACTAGTTGCCCTTGTTCTTCATTGATTGGGTGAGTTAATACAGCTTAGTAGGACAGTGCTAGTACTGTGACCAGGGTGAAGCCATGATGTGTTGGGGATAGAAGTTTGTTTCAAGTCCTCAAGCACCCACTTATATGTGTATACACTGCTCTAGGATTTTTGAGAGTGGGAGAGAATAATTATTTGTCTATAGTTGGACAGCTCTGTAGAGGTTACATTTTTGTGTGTTGGAATAGTGTAGGATTTCTTCCATAGGCAAGGGACATAGCATTCCATGAGGGATCTATTTGTAAGTAGCAGTACCAGCACTACAAAACATGATTTTATTTCACCAACTCTCCATAGCCCATAAAATCCTGTATAAACCCTTTAATACTCCCATACTCACTACTCATTACTCCTTACTGCAATCTTAAAAGCCTACGTTCTTCTAATAAACTTATTTCCACTTGTAAATTCTATAACATGGCCGGAAACTCTTTGATCTGAAGTAGGGAGTTCATTTGTCAGCAACCTGTGGGTCTTGGATCCGATATCGGATCCGAGCCGGCAACTTGTTTCAAGCTAATGGATCCGAGCTCCTAGCTCCTCCCCTCACCCATAATCCCCTGCTAACCCTCCATGACCTCAGATCTAGTTTGCCGTGCTTGTGGATAGCTGGATTCCTGTGAGCTCGACTAGTAATTGTCAGTTAAGTGTGATTTTTCTGTCAACTTTCTTCTTTTTTTACAAAAATATAAAGTGTGTAAGTGTTAGGTTCCCTGTAGTGTAAAAATATTTTTCTTTTAATTAGTTTTTCCCTCCCTTCGCTGGTCGTTAGAGAGTGTGTGTGTGTGTGTGTGTGTGTTGTGTTTGGGGCCTGTGTGTGTGTGTGTGTGTAACACTACCTTTTCTTTTAAGTATGGCTGAGGCCCCAAAAGCCATTTTTTCTAAATATACCAAGTGTGGCCATAAGCTCTCCCGGCTGATGGCCACACTTGTGCGTTAGTGCCTTGGGGTTGAACACCTCACCTCAGGCTGTACCATTTGTGCAGCGTTCAACCCCAGGGCACTGAAAGAGCGGAGGTCGAAGCTGGTCTTGGCGGGACTTTTACCCCCGGACTCAGCTCCGGCCTCTGCTGCTCCCGTGGCTCCACCACAGGCTGTGTTTGCTGCCATTCCTGCCCCCCTTCCTTTGGCCGGGACTCAAACTCCCACTAAAGCGCCGGAGGACAGGGAGGCCAGGAGGGAGAAACGTAGGGAGAAGCACCACAAGCGGCGGGCCGAGGCCTCCGCTTCGGCCCCGCCAGCTAAGCGGGCTTCTCCCTCCACTGCTTCTAGGTCTCCTTGTTTCTCCCCAGGACCCGAGGACGAGGAGGCCCGATCTCCATCGAGGTCATCGAGGTGGCATTCCAGGCCTGCCTCGGTGACCTCTTCGAGATCGACTTTCAGTATGTCTGATGCCGACTTGGACCGGATGATGCGAAGGTTCATCCAGGCCCAGCTGCAGATGGGAGTGCTCTTGCCTCCCCCCCCCCCCTTCAGGGGGGAGCTCGACACCCTTTTTTCATCCTATTGCTCCTTCTCCGACCCGCTATCCGGGTTCGGAGCGTTCGAAGCCGAGCAGCGTTGGAGCCGGGGGTGGGTTGGCGCCGACAGTACTTGGTACTTCGGATCCGACCTCTCGGAGCCGTGGTCCGAGCTTCGGATCTGAGGGATTCAGTGTGCCTTCGGCTCCGTCCAGGTCAGAGCGCACTGGTCCTTCGGATCCGATGGTCTCGGCGCCGGTTCCGATCCCTTCATCGGATCCGAGTGGGAGCCGACTCTCGGAGCCCAGAGAGAGTGGTTCCCCCTCTGCTTTTGATGTTGTGGAGAGGGCTCTGTTGAGAACATCCGGACCCCCGGCCCTTGTCTCGGCTCCACCCTGCACTCCCTCTCTGCTGGGCCAGGCTTCCATCACCCGGCCAAAGGGACCGCCTGCTTCAATGTCCCAGATGGTTCCATTGGAACAGGATATTGCCGGCGAGGCCTCCTCGGACAGCCCCCCCCGAGGAAGTGCCCCGCAAGCATAAGTGCAAGAGGAGGCATGTGGACTCCCCTGAGTCCTTAACTGAGGACACGGACTTGGAGGAAGGGGAAGGCTCCCAAGATCACCCCCCTGAGGATGTCTCCTTTGGAGACATCATGGAGATGCTGAGGATCAGAGGTGGGTGGTCTGCCCCCAAGTCTTCCTCCGACGAGTCCGTGTTTCTAGAGGCATTCAAAGCAGGCCCATCTACCTCTTGGGTGTCCCCTCCGGCCGACCCCTTGGTGGACCTTATTACCACCAGGGCGTGGAAGGATCCGGACACCGTGGAGCCAATACCAAAATGCCCGGACAGAATACTAAGTCCCCCCCCAGACCGGTCGCACTGGAGCAAGGGTCCCCCCGTAGATGCCATGTTGATGGCGGCAGCCACAAAGAGGGAACTAGCTCAGGAGAGCCTCTCAGTCCATCCACCGAGCAAGGAGTCCCACTCAATGGACCACTTAGGGAAGCGAGTTTTTAGTTCAGCGACCTTCTCATTAAGGTCTCTGAACTATATGGCACATGTCATCAGGATGCAGCGGGATCTTATCAAAGAATACGCTGCCTCCCCCCCTGAGTCCATGTCAGTGGAGGACAAACAATTGTACTCCACCCGAATGGCCACTCTGAGATCAGTTTCAAATACCTCTATGCGGCTATTGTCCCACGCTACCGAGGGAGCCGCTAGGGCTAGCGGAGCAGGCCTAGTCATGAGACGTCAGGCCTGGCTCCGTCATTGTGACTTTGGCGGAGCCTTTTAAAGCGTCTTTTGCAAACGCCCCTTTCGATGGTTCTGCCCTGTTTGGCAAAACGGTTCGCGAGACACTTATCCAGAGCGAGAAAGACGGGAAGACGTTGTCTGCCGTCGGAGTCCGCTTCTCTGCTCCCCAGCTGTCCTTTTCGAAGAACCAAAAGGGTCAGAAGAAGATGTGGTTCCGGAAATCGCAACATTCCCAACCCGCTCCGGACAACCAGTCCTTCCGTGGCAGAGAAGGACAGGGAGGATGCCGCCCCAGGGGCATAGGGGCTCCGAGAAACTTTGGGTCCAGAGAACCTTTCTCTGAACGGCCCACGCAGCAGCCCTGAAGGGTTGCCCGACTGCTCCACTCTGGAGGCAGTCGGGGGCGCTTCTCGGAGCACCTAGCGGCATGGGAGTCCATCACGACAGGCCGCTGGGTGCTTCGAATTATATCCAGGGGGTACAAAATACCATTACTCCATGTCCCCAAATTCAAGAACCTCCCCGATGTACCACCCGATCAGAGGGAGGCCGCAGCCGCAGAAATTCAGCAGCTGCTGAGAAAAAGAGCCATCCAGCCCGTCTCCCAAGACTAGCTCGGATTAGGGTTCTACTCCAGGTTCTTTTTGGTGCCAAAAAAGACGGGGGACTTGAGACCGATTCTAGACCTTTCCTGCTTGAACCTGTCAGTAACCAAGGAAAAATTCCGAATGGTCACTCTTCAGTCTATTCTCCCCCTTCTAAGGGAGAACGATTGGATGTGCTCTATAGACCTCAAGGATGCGTACTACCACATTCTAATGGACAGACGATCCAGGAGGTTCCTCCGCTTCTGGCTGGGAGCCAGTCATTACCAGTTCAGGGTCCTTCCCTTTGGCCTCACCACAGTCCCCAGGGTGTTCACCAAGGTATTAGCAGTGATTGCGGCCCACCTGAGACTCCAGGGAATACAGGTCTTTCCATACCTGGACAACTGGCTCCTGACCGCCCCAACACGGCATCTACTTTGCTCAACCAGAGATTTCTTTCTCCGCCTAGCCCCACAGTTAGGCATCACCATCAATGCCGACAAATCCCTTCTGGCCCCGACACAAGCCATAGAATTCATAGGAGCCAGAATAGACACCAGAGAGCTACGAGCCTTTCTAACATCCGAGAGACTTCGGAATTTGCAACTCCATGTGCGGGCTATCCTCCAATCAGAGATCCCACCAGCGGAATTGGTCCTGAGGGCACTGGGCTCCATGGCGGCAGCGATAACGCTCCTTCCATGCGCCCGTCTGAACATGCGGATACTGCAATGGACCCTTCTAGTGCAATGGTCCTTTCTGTCCCTTCCTCTTCACCACCCCATTGCTATCAGCAAGGCTTGCAGGAGGGCTCTATTATGGTGGCTCCATGCTTCGGACCTCCATATGGGCTGTCCCTTCTGCACCTCTCCCCCTCTCGCCACGGTGACCACGGACGCCTCCCGCCTCGGGTGGGGGGGCATTACTCAGGCAGGACGGACCAAGGCACGTGGAATGATACAGAGACCTCCCTGCATATCGATGTTCTGGAGATGAGAGCGGTGCTGTACGCGTTGCAAGCACTTCAGAATCTCCTCCCCATAGGAACGATTGCAATTCAGTCAGACAACATGTCAGTTGTCTGGTACATCAACAAACAGGGGGGAACCAGATCTTACCCTCTATGCTGCGAAGCCATGAGAGTGTGGGAATGGGCGATCTCCACCAACCGCTTTCTGATTGCAACGCACATTCCGGGGCGGACCAACATCCTAGCGGACAAACTCAGTCGCACCCTTCTTACCCCGTACGAGTGGTCTCTCAATCCACTAGTAGCGAAGCAGATATTCGCAATATGGGGGCAACCCTGCTGTGATCTTTTTGCATCTCCCTCAAACACCAAATGCGGCAATTTCTTTGCTCTGATTCCCCCTCCAGGGGAAACTCCAAGAGACGCTCTGGTGCATGCTTGGCCACCTGGTCTACTTTATGCCTATCCTCCTCTACCCCTGATGCTGCAACTCTTACAGAAAGCCTCGCGGTTGGGGAGCAGGATGATCCTCATTACCCCATTCTGGCCTTGGCAAATTTGGTTCCCTTACCTGTGGTCTCACCTAGTGCATCCTCCTTAGATTCTGGATCCCAGTCCGGATCTAATCTCCCACCCGTTGGACTTACCGACCCCAAATCTGGACAGTCTGAAACTGACAGCTTGGTTGCTCCATTTCCACTCCTAGTTAGGACTCCCGGTATCTCGCCACCAGTCAAAGCCATCCTTGTGGCAGCGCATAAGCCCTCCACCAGGAAAGTGTACCGCAGTAAATGGAAACGTTTCTCCATCTGGGCGGAGCATCATGATCTAGATCCCTTTACGGCTCCTCTTCCGTCCATATTAGACTTCCTAACCGAACTTTTTCAGGAAGGCGCTAGTTGTTCAACTGTCAAAGTGCAATTGGCAGCCATCTCACATTACCATGTGGGACATGATACAGGGCCTTTGATGTCGGCCAAGTTGTGTAAAACCTTTCTCAAGGGCACCTTTTTGCTTAGACCCCCCAAGCTCTTTCTGTGAAGCCTCCTTATTTGATCTTTCACCCAGACAGAGTGTACCTCAGGATCAATCCCTCTTTTCTTCCCAAAATAGCATCAGAAACCAATATAAATCAATCCATAAATTTACCAGTTTTCTTCCCTAACTATCAGAATAAAGGAGAGTACAAGCTGCACTCATTAGATGTTCATAGGCAGCTACGCTTTTATACTCATAGAACAGCTGGTCATAGACAATCCGACCAGCTGTTCGTTTCCTTTGCCAAATTTAATTTGGGGAAAGCAATATCAAAAGTATCTCTATCACGCTGGATTTCTCAATGTATCCTATTAGCGTACTAAGCCTCTGGGAGACCCGCACCTGAAGGAGTCCGCGCACATTCCACTCGTTCCATCTCTGCTTCTGCGGCCTTCAAGTCTAGAGTCCCATTGGATGATATTTGTTTGGCAGCCACTTGGGCTTCATCTCATACCTTTATTAACCACTACAAACTGGATGTGATTTCTAGAGGGAGAACATCCTTTGGCTCTGCGGTGCTTCGCAATATCCTTCCATGATGGCCACCCAAGGTTCAGGTAGCTGGGGACTCTGTCCCACAGGTTGCTGACAAATGAACTCCCTACTTCAGATTAAGAAGTTATGTACTCACCATAATGTTCCATCTGAGTAGGTAGCTTCATTTGTCTGCAACCATCCCCCCTCCTTCCCCCTGGCCTTCTTCGGATCTATCTTAGTTGGATACCCGTTTTGGGTATATATTGAGGGGCAAACTCGATCTGAGGTCATGGAGGGTTAGCAGGGGATTATGGGTGAGGGGAGGAGCTAGGAGCTCGGATCCATTAGCTTGAAACAAGTTGCCGGCTCGGATCCGATATCGGATCCAAGACCCGCAGGTTGTAGACAAATGAAGCTACCTACTCAGTTGGAACGTTATGGTGAGTACATAACTTCTTATTCTCAAACATGGTAGGAAAAATCTGGAACTCCCTTCCTGACAATCTCACTGCACTCTCTTCTCCTCCCTCTTTAAAACCTAACTCAAATCTCACCTCAAAACCCACTGGCTCTGCCCATGTACTAACCCTGACTAGCTTTCTATATCCTCACAAGTACTTCCTATTTTTTCTGATTACAGAACTTCAACTAACACTTCCTTGTTTCTTCTATCATCCTCAATTTGTACACCTTTTAATCTTGTAGTTTTTTGTAGTTGATTTCTAATATTTCTTCTGCAAATATATGCTAATGAATATTCTCATAGTTAATTGTTTTTTTCTCTCTGTTATTAATATATGCTTTTGGAGCTTTTCTCCCCGGGCCTCTGCTGAAAATGGACATATATCCAGTCGGACCAGCCCAGTCAACAAATGTAAAATAAAAATAAAATAAATAAAGTATGGATGCTGGGAATGTTAGTGCATCTGTGGCAATCTTGATAAATTCTGGGAGGTTATCTGTGGCCACTGTCGTTGGTTGGAGATTAGATAGATGTTTTATGATGATGGAAATAACGATTGGCTTGAAAGGGAAAGTGTTTTTCTGTACGACTGTTGTGTGTTTGGGAGTGTGGGAGAAAGGTTTATTATTTAGCAGGGAGTTAATTGTTTGAATGAATAGTGTAAGCTTTTGGATTAAGTTGTGTTTCTTTTCCTGGATTTAGGAAGTTATTTATAGAGGTCCAGATAAGCTTTGGGTTGTTACATTGATTTACCTGGAAGGAGGTGTAGAAGTCTTTCTTGTCTGTTTTTATCTTTTGTTTTGCTAAGGTTTCTGGAGTGTCTGAAGTAGTCTAAGTTTAAAGCTTTTTGTTTCTAATCATGTTTTCCAGGCCATGTCTCATTTGTTCATTATTAATTTTTTGATAGACATGCAACGGGGTTAGCTTTGATTCTGTTTTTATGTTATAGGGGCTTGTTTATCAAGCACCTTGATGAAGACTGTGTTAAATTCATGTATGGCTTTGTCTAGTGTGAGTGTTTTTAAAATGTCCTTGATAGTTGTCTGAGAGTAGAGCAGAAGGTTTCCTTGTCAATTTTAGATAGGTTTTTTACTAATTTGAAATGGTGTATTTTAAATGGATTATTGTGGTGTCTTATAGTGAATATGGAAAAGGGATCACTTATGGCATCTGGCAGGGATCCTGTGTTAGCGAAATTGTTAGAATTACTGACCAGTATTAATTCAAGTATTACCAGTTGTTAATTCTTGTTGGTGCTTGAATGAGCTGGTGGAAATCATAGGGATTTGTGTTGGAGGGGAAGATTGAGTTAATAGTGGACAAGTCTATCATTAGGACACTTATTGTGATGGTCTTATGCGTAATGTTTGAGACCCAGGATAGGATTTCTTTATCAGTTAAGATATTAAGACCAGGAAGACTATATAAGACAATGATGCAGAAGTTTTTTGTTTATTTAGTTTGTTTTAACCAGGTTCTGCTGAGGTGTATCATCTCTGGGACGTTTTAAAAAATTCCTGAGGCTCCAAGACCAATCTAAGTGCTTTTTCATTTTTTTTGCACTTTTTTATTGCATTTGCACTTGTCTATCATGTTTATCCATGCCTTATCGCTAATTTTTCACATTTGCACTGTTTTAAAGCAGTTTACTGATTCACTGCATTTAATTATTGTTTAACTGTATTTCATTGCTATTTACAATTCGTTACTGTTTAACTGCATTTTACTGCATTCCATTAGTGTTTAACTATATTTTTTCATACAGTGAGTTCTGTTTTTTGTCCTTAAGTGGATAATCTGTGCTTTTCATATGATCACCGGATCATAGGAAGTTATTAGGCTAATGACCAAAGGTCCTGTACAAGCCAAGCCAAGTTCTTACCCTTATTTCCATAATCAGCACCTATTGCCCCTGTCCAAGAGGGACGCAGATGGAACCCCTGGGATGAATTTACAGTCAACCATTCAATCATCCAAATTGTGTTTAAAGAGGACCAGTGAGGTGCTCTGTTTGACATAAGTGCAAGTCTGTTCCAATGGTGTGGTAACCTCTGGGAGACAAATCTGTCCCTCCAGCAGGTTTTACTAATGTCGCATACCAGGTTAAGGTCTTTAGAGAGAGTAATCCGTGTACCATTTGATTTTCGGATATGAAGCATTTCCAATAACACAGGGTCAAAGATTGCCTTATATGCAAGGCAGAGATCACCTCTGAGTAGTCTGTATGAAACTGAATAAAGCTACAGTGGTTTCAGATGATCCCCATAGGACAGATGTTAAAGACCTTGCATTTTCAGTGTGAGGAACCTTTGTGGTTTCTCCAGTTGCTGCAGGTGCTTAGAAAGGTACATACCAAAAGGGGCATTGTACTCTATTATTGGCCTGATGAGGGAAGAGTACAGGGAGGTAATAACTTTTTTTTTTTTTTGTAACGGCGATGCCCTTACTTATGAGATGAGCAATATAGAATGCCCTTCTTACCACTGTGGTGACATGGTGGTCAAAGGTAAGGTTATTCTCAACCTGTGTGCCAGGTCTCTCACCACTGAATGCGTACTGAAGGTGTTGCTATTGATGTGGTAGTTAGCAGGAACATTGCTTTTACCAAAAGGAATTTAATACTTTTTTGCATTGTGTTTAAGAGCCTGTGAGTTTTACTGTGATCTTAACCCTTAAATTGAGTAGCATAGTCTGGATGCAGGTTTGCTGCATCCAGAGCCATTTGTTTTTGCGTTCTTTGTTCCTGGCAGCCATCTTGTGTTTGCCTTTTGTGTTTCTGGCAGCCATCTTATGTTGGTAGGGGCCTATCTTCTCTGCTACTGAGAGTAGCAGGGCTGCCTGGACCTTGTCTGGCACAAGCTGATTGGTAAATGAGCAGGGACTAGCAGGATTTGCTAGATTTCTGTGTTACTAGAATCTTCTGTTTTTTGTGGTATTTAAACCCTGTGTTTGAGGTGGTTTGGGCTAGTTTCCACGTCATGCACAGCAGCTGTACTGTTTTTAACCCATTGTGAGGTATTCCAGCTACAAATTTTCCCTTAATAGCACTTGTGTGATCGCTTAGTAGTACTCATCTTAGACCTTTCACTCTTTAGCTGTCTCTGGCCTCTCTCCCTCAGATTCTGACAAATATGGATGGACAATTTCCTACGGTTTCTCCTGCCAGTCTGGTTGATATGGGCATCCTGAGATGGTATAGCAACTGCCTCATGTACACGGACAATCCTCTGCTACTACTACCTAGGAACACAGTTTGTGAGAGATGCAGTTACATTAAGAACCTAGACTCTATGCCCTCTCCCTCACAAGCCAGTACATTTGGCAGTGAGAAGGTTGTCAACAGAGCCACCACACCTCAAACACCACTCACACTTGCACAGCACACACCCACATATGCGGAGGTCTTCAGCAAAAGCATACCCATACAAAAGAGACGTGAGGCAAAAACACAAGCGAACTCCACAGTGCACCACACTACACATAGTCCACACACTGTGCCTCACAGCCACTAAGGCCTACCCTTAAACCCAACATATTAATTATATGAGTCTCCATTGTGAGACACACAGATGTGCCCCTCACCAGGGTGGATAAGGAGAAAGTTATGGTTAGTTGCTTGTCAGGTGTCAGAATCCACCATATCACACATGCACTTAATTCTCTCAACAACAGGTACTGTTTTGACTCTGTCGTAGTCCATGTTGGTGTGAATGACTTGGGATGTACCTCTCTGGACTATATGAAGAGAGACATGATCATGTTCGCTGAATGTGTCCCAGGCAGGTATGTCCCTATCCTTAAGCAACATTTTACTGTCACCCAGTATGATGCCTCAATACAAATAGAAAATGATTGACTTTAACAGTTGGCCTAGTTTCTGGTGTCATTCCAAGGGGATCCTGTACCTGACAGCCTGGGAAGACATGATTGGTAGACCATGATGCTTTGCCAGAGATGGCTTACATCTGTCTCCCTTGGGCTTCAGGCTTCTGACAAAGGTTCTTGTCTCACCCATAGTACCCTTTTTAGGCAATGCCGTGAGGTCAAAACTATTCACATGAAAATTTAATCAAAATGCAAATTAAAGGTCATGCTTCTAAATGCTAGGAGTCTAAACATGAAAGTGCATTCATTGCAAACATTCTTAACCCTGGAAGATTCTGACATTTATGCAGTCACCGAAACCTCGTTCAAAGCTGCAGAGAGCACCTCAGCCATACCAAGTTACTCATCCTAGCATACATTCAGACCCAAAACCATGGGCAGCAAAGCAAAAGGAGGTGGAGTTTTAATATATATTAAAGACATACACAGCTCCAGGTTGGTCAAACAGTATGACACACACGAGACACTCCAGATACAGTTAACCATTGACAAACATCCCTATTCAAATCATAGCTAGCTACAGGCCCCCAACTTTGACTCAAGATGCCCACTCCATCTATCTGAACATCTTAAAATCTATCAAGATTCAACCCTTTACCTTGATCCTGGGCGGCTTTAACTAGCCAACCATAGACTGAAGAACTACTCATGCCAAAACACAAATGCCTAAAGATTCCTTGATTTCATCAATGCAAATGCCTTGGACCAGCTGGCTACACCCCCACAAGAGGTGATAATATCTTAGACTTGGTATTAACCAACATGAGTAACCATTGCAGCTTCCCTACAGTGTCATCCTCACTGATAAGATCCGACTACAAAGCAGTCACTTTCAAAGTCACCATCTCCCCCGACCCCCCCACCCCAGCTATGGTCAAACAAAAAAAGTTCTCTGAAGCTTGATCACAACCTTCTGAGGGAAGGTATAAACAGCTTCACAGCCCCCTCCCCCTCCATAGGAGCTGACACAAATGTCCAAACCTACACCAAAGTACTATATGAGCATTTATGTAGCTGCATGGAGTCCGGAATACCTGACCGAACAAAATCATCCTCCTCAAGGAAGGGTAAACCTGTCTGGTGGACATCTGCAATAAATAAACTTTATAATAAAAGGAACGAATTGCTGTCCAGGACCAAGAAGGAGCAAGTGCCTAATTGAAAGCATTCTCTCCTTAGCCTGAACAAGCAAATAAGAGCACTAGTGAAATCCTCTAAAGCAAACTTTGAGTCCAAACTAGCCACATCTACTAAAGACAGTCATAAGGCCTTCTTCACATATGTCCACAGTCTCAAAGGAAGCACTGAGATCTACTCAGAACTGGTGGTTAAGGACACCACATACACAAATACTGTAGATATAGCCACCCTGCTGGCAGACAGGTCCAGCGAAAACTTCACCCCTGTGTTCCCCCATCAGTAAATCAGGATATCTCCAGCACCTGCCCCCCTCCCTTTATCTCTAGGGACCAAGTCATCACTGCCATCTCAAAGGCAAAAAATACAGACTCCCTGGGACACAGTAACATCCCAGGCTGCATCCTACATGAACTCAGGCAGGAACTTGCAGCACCATTAGGCACTCTAGTCAACCAAACCCTGATTACTGGCTTCATCCCAGCCGAGTGGAGGACAGCCACTGTCATCCCTTTGCACAAAGGTGGAGCGTCCACTAGTCCAGGAAATTATGGACCATTCAGCCTAACTAACTAGCCTGATCTGCAAAGCCGTGGGATGGATTATCATGGATCTCATTAGCAAGGATATTGGCATTCTCCAAGTACTCAATCCCACACGGTTTGGTTTCGTCAAGGGGAGGTCATGGCTGTTAAACTTGGTCGACTTTTTTTGAAACCATCACCAAAGCCATGGACGAGGGGAAGATGGTGCACACCACCTACTGTGACCTGGTCCGAGCCTTCGATACTATTCCTCACTTGGGTTTAATAGGTAAACTCTCTCAACTAGGCGTCAATCAATATGTTACCAGATGGGTAGCAAACTGGCTCACTGATGGAACTCACCCAGTCAAAATAGGGGAAGACACCTCAAGCAGTAGACCTGTAATGAGCGATGTACCCCAGGGATTAGTCTTTGGGGCCTCTGTTGTTTGGGATATACTTTTCTGAGATGCAGGCCAAAACCAGTAGGCTATGGCTGTCCAGGTTTCCAGATGACTGCAAACTGGGCACTGTCATCAGTTCCCCTAGTGATGTGGACATCCGCCAAGAGGGTCTCACCCAAACAAATGACTGGTGCCTGAAACATGGCCTCAAACAGAATGCCAGAAAATGCATCAACATCCCCTTTGGGGATAGTGACATCTCCACAAATTATCGCATTCATAACAAGGTACTAAACACACAGTCATTCGTGAGGGACGTGGGCACCCAGGTTGATAGCAACCTGACTTTTGACCACCATATTGCCTCTTTGGCCCACCTCATTAAGAAGGGTATTTCATCCAGGGACAAGGAGGTCATAACATCCCTGTATTCTTCCCTTGTAAGACCCAATCTGATGTTGTCAGTATTTACGTAATCCTTGACTGTGGGTTTGGTTCTGAGCCTCGGAACCGACTCGGCCATTATTCCAGCTCACAGATTCCAAAACCTCTTGAGCTAAGCTCTACCCATAATTCTCTTCACAAAAATCACCTCAGATCTCATTTGCCACTTCATTGTGCCAGAGACGTTCTCTCCTCAGAGCTCTCGAGCGACAGCAATAACCTTGTTAATCTGTAAGTTTGACCTTTTTTCTTTTCTAAAACTTACTTTTCTCTTGTATTTCTTCTACCCGCTCCTCTATTATATAGTTTATCTTGTGTGTGTGATCTTTTTCTTCTATTCACCACACAAATTCCTTTTCAAGAATCCTACTGTGGATCCAGAGACCATTTCCCAAGGACCAAAAGGCATTAAGGCTACTACTGCCAAAAATCCTACCCCTTCTGACAGGGATTCTAGGGCTTTAGACAGATGGGGTAAGAAGGTATACACCTCTGCTACTGTGGCCATTAGGGCTTTAAATTGCCAGTTTCATATGTTAAAGTATCAGCAGCATATTATGAGGCTAATTAAACAAAAAATTATGTTGATTCCTGACTGTGCAGAACAGAAAGATTTACAAGAGTTAATGCATTCTGCTGACCAAGTTGGTAAACATGCTTTGCAGTGGGGTTTTGATGCTTTAGAAGCATCTTGCAGGGCTGCTGTCACTGGGTCTGTACTTAGAAGGCATGCTTGGCTTAAGGAACAAAACTTGCCAGATCATGTAAATGCAAAATTACTGGATGCACCCTTAAACCAAGAGCGCCTATTTGGCAATAAAGCAGAAGTCCTCAAAAGGATGGAAGGAAAAAGCTAAATCTATGCAAACTGTTAAACGTTTCTTACAGGTACAGCCACCTAGATTCAGTAGGCATTGGCCTTCAAAGAACTGGTCCTTTCCAGTCCCTTCCACACCTTCTCAGTCCAAACCTTTGGACAGTAGACCACCAAGACTTCAGTCTCAGGTTATACACAGATCTAAGCAGTGGGGTGCTCCCACATCCAAAACGGGGAGTAGTAAGCCACCCCCTATGATAAAATTGCACAATGACTTATCCTTAACTCCCCCAAGCCTTGCTCAACTACTTGCACCTTTAGGAGGAAAACTCGCCCTGCATGCAAATACATGGGAATACATTACCCAAGACAAATGGGTTTTAAATATTGTTTCCCTAGGATACAGATTCCACTTCCACTCACTCCCAACACTACGTGGATGGCCAGATCTCCCCCCAAACCAGTGGACAGAGGCTCAAAAGCAAGTACTTTCTCTCCTCAGCATCAAGGCTATTCAACCTGTCCCAGCAGAACAAAGCTTTTATTCAAGACTGTTCCTGGTTCCCAGAAAAGAAAACTCCTGGCGTCCTATTCTGGATCTGTCTATTCTCAACTCCTTTCTAGTGGTTCCAAAATTCAAAATTCTAACTCTCCAACAACTGCTTCCTATTCTAGCCAAGGATGTCTGGCTGGCAACCCTAGACTTAAAAGAAGCTTACCTGCACATCCCCATAAGGGAATCTTGCAGGAAATGCCTACACTTCAGGGCAGGCTATATGCACTATCAGTTCTCTGCACTTCCCTTTGGCTTATCCCGCCCAGGGTATTCACAAAGTGCTTCACTCCAGCCACTGCATTTTGCAGGCAAAGAATATTCAGATTTACCCATACTTGGACGATTGCCTGATTCAGGTGGAAAGTCAGGACTTGCTATTACAACACCTGGCATTTGTAAAGAGACTTCTAACTTCACTGGGGTACACCATCAACGAAAATAAATCATACCTAGTACCCTGCCAACAGATTGTATTCCTGGGAGGAAGCTTGAACACAACTTCCCAGATGACATTCCTCACTCCAGAGAAACAAATTTATTTGACAACCTTCTTCAACCTACTGGCCACAAAAACCCAGCTATATGCAAAGAAAATATTGCAAGCTCTGGGGTTCATGGCCTCTTGCATTCTGTTAATTCCATATGCAAGACTGCATATGAGGAAACTTCAGTGGGGTCTAAAATGTCTGTGGTGTCAATATTCTCAGGACCTGGAAACTATAATTCCTATCATTCCTTGTCTAAGGGCAGAGATCCTTTGGTGGGCAGAGGCCTGCAACCACAACAAGGGATTCTCTTTCACTGTACCCCCTGCCGCCCAAACCCTAACAGACGCATTAGACTATGCATGGGGGGGGGCTCACATGTTAGGGCAGTGCATTCAGGGCAAATGGAACCCAAAGCAGATGCACCTGTGTAGCAATCAGAAAGAAATGTTAGCAATACAGAATGCTCTGACAGCCTTCAAAGAACATATTCTTCCAGGACAACTATTGGTAAAGACAGACAACATCACTGTTGTGGTACATAAACAAGCAGGGGGGAACCCATTCCTACCCACTCTGCAGACTAGCCATGGCTCTGTGGAACACAGCCTTGAGCAACCAAGTGCACCTACAAGCTCAATTCCTGCCAGGCAAATTAAATTCACTGGGAGACGACTTAAACAGAAATCTCATGGACCCACACGAATGGAAACCGGAACCCAAAATATTCAAGCTTTTGAGGAACAGATGGGGACACCAGAGATGGACCTGTTTGGTTCCCCTCAGAACTATCAGTTGAACAAATACTGCACCAGAACTCCCCACAGTCAAGCTTGGAAAGTGGATGCCCTGTCCTTTATCTGGGAAAGCCTCTCAGTCTATGCCTTTCCCCCTCTGCCTCTCCTCGCGAAGGTTCTAATTAAGATCAAGCAGGACAAGCCAAGGACAATCTTGATTGCACCAGACTGGCCACACCAGCACTGGTGCCCTCTTTTGCACAGTCTGACAGCACTACAACCATGGCACCTGCCTCAGACACTTTCCCTGCTATCCCAGCAGGGGGGCTAGGTTCTGCACCCTCAGCTTCAAACCCTGAACCTTGCAGCCTGGCTAATGCCCTGAGCTCACCTCTCACAACCCTCAGTAAGTAGGTACTGGATGTCATTCTTGAGGCAAGGAGGCCTAGTACTAGAAAATCCTATTCAGAAAAGTGGAAAAGATACTGTTCCTGGAGCCAGTCTCAGGGGGTGGGCACAACTGTGCTCAGCTTACCTCATATACTAAATTACTTAACAGAAGTGCTTCACAAGGGCCTATCCTTCTCTTTCATCAAGATTCATGCCTCAGCCATCTCAGCTCATTATAATACTGAGCCATCCCTTTTCTCTCATCCTCTGGTAAAGCAGTTCCTTAGAGGGGCCAAAAATTTAAGGACCCCCCAGGAGAGCTCCCACTCCAGCCTGGGACCTTAACTTTGTATTGGAAAAACTTACTCTTCCCTCCTTTGAACTGGCTGCTACAGCAGAATTGAAATTCCTCTCTTGGAAAACAGCTTTACTTCCAGCCATCACTTCAGCAAGAAGAGTGTCTGAACTGCAGGCCCTAATGGCAGTGGAACCCTTCATTATCTTTCATGCGGACAGGGTTTCCCTCAGGACTAACCCATCTTTTATGCCCAAGGTGGTGTCTAGTGTGGCTTTAAACCAGTCCATTCATTTGCCTACTTTTTTCCCTAATCCGCAGAATATAGGGGAAAAGATACTGCATTCTCTGGACGTGCACAGACAGCTTAGATTCTATTTGGACAGGACTAAGCCTCTCAGTAAATCTGTCCAGCTGCTAGTCAGCTTTGCTGCAGAGGCAGAGGGGAAGGCCATTTCAAAGCAAACAATTTCCAAATGGATAGCATACTGGACTGCATCCATTTCTGCAACAAGCACAATGGAAAACCTACCCCACAGGGAATAAGAACACATTCCACTAGGGCTATATCTACCTCTACTGCATTTCTCAGAGGAGTCCCTACCAGGGACATCCTGGAAGCTGCGACCTGGAGCTTTGTACACACTTTCACCAAATATTACCACTTGCCTATCTTTTCTAAATCCAGAGCTGGATTTGCCACGGCAGTCTTACAGGGCCTGATTGCCAGCCCTAATGCTTCTTAATCTACCTCCACCCTTCCTTAGCTTTGGGAATCAACCCAAATGTGATGACTGCAACAGTGAAACATGAAGAACATAGTGCAGTTGTGAGTGCATTTACCATAAATGTAGATGTTCGAGTGTATTCACTGTTGCAGTCCTGGTTACCCTCCCCCCATCCCCCTGATTGTCTTTTCTTTCACCTATCATTTTTGGTTTGGCATATCTTATATTATGTGTATTTGCTTTTTGCTGGTGGTGTTCCACACCATATAATTGCTTCCTATTGTGGGGGCACCTGACATCTGGGGCAAGAAAAACTGATGTAATGGCATCGGCTGCATGTTTTATACACCTGACGACCTAACGTCATGGAAGAAGTGACAGTATCCGACGCAGAAATCCCAAGACTCTGGTATTCAGGCCAGCTGAGGGCTACCTGCAGGCAGATAACCCAAATATGATGACTGCAGCAATGAATACACTCGAAAGTCTACATTTATGGTAAGTGTACACAACTGTACTTTTCTGCACCGACAGCTTCGACACCAATGTCAGTTACAGTATCATCTTCTCCTTCAGAACCAAAGGGGTTTCCATTTAAAACTTTGCTGTGGCCCAGATATTGACCTTCAGTGGATCCTTTTGTGGACTGTCCTCCCATTCCCTTTTTGTAGAAATGTCCACCCAGATCTCCTTCAGTCTCTTTGCTCTGATCCAACAAGAATCAAACCAAATCCAATACCATGAGACTGGTGGATCAGCTCCTTGCGGTGAGGGGATAGCCTCCTTCATGGTTCCTAGCACTGTCTGCTCTGGAACCCGGCCTTCTTTCACTGCAGCCTTTATTCCTCCTTTGAGTCCAGTGGAGCTTTCGGAGCCCTTTGTACTCACCTTCCCAGCTTTGACTGTTTTGGTGCCTGTCAGAGCTCCTTCTCCAGGACCGATAGCTACCCTGAGCTAGGTTTGTCAGATCTGTAGATCTCCCGAGGTCGGGGCTTCTTGCCAGGTCCGAGGGTCAGGGTTCGACTTTGATCCTTTCAGAGCACTCCATGCTCCTTGGCTCTTCGGCATATGTAAGCTCGAATCTGGCTTCAGCTTCAGAGGCAGCCTCCTTGGTGCAGGGTGCGACGGCGGCTCCGAAGGAATCTATTTCTGTTCCGGGCTCCCACCCCTCAACGAGGAGGGGGGTTCATGCCTTCCAGGCTGTGGAGAAAGCCTTGTCTATTGTGGACAAACAGTGTATGCCGCCCCTATTGGATCAAACGTCTTGCCCCCCCCCCCCAACCGGAGCTTCCACCAGTCTCTTCCTTGGGACAAAGGGCACAAAAGACTCCATATCAGACCACACTGGTTATGACTTCTTCTGATACATCTCCAGAGCACCCCACCGAAGAGGTACCTTTGAAGAAAAAGTGCAGGAGGAAGCACTTGGACTACCTGGAAGAGTCCTACACTGAAGATACCAATTTCACTGAGGGGGAAGGTTCCCCAAAGTCACCCCCTTAAGATGTTTCCTTCAGGGACATCCTGGAAATCCTTAAACAGAGGGATGGCTGAACTTCCCTCTAGCCATCCTCTGAGGAGTTGGTATATCTAGAGGCTTTTCATGTCCATCCCTCTATCTCTTAGATCTCTTCGCCCGCTGATGATCTCATTAAGTTGATTGCTCAGCAGTCCTGGAAGATACCTGACTCTGTCGAGACTATTCTAAAGAATCCAGACTGTATACTTTTAGCCCCTCAAGATTAGCAACACTGGGCCTAGGGAATTCCTGTAGATGCCATGGTGGTAGCTGCACCCACTAAGAAGGAACTTGCTGATGAAGGTCTCACTATTCATCCTCCTAACAAAGAGTGTAGGACTATGGATAGATTTGGAAAGCACATATACGCCTCATCGACCTTTGCTCTCTGGTCCTTGAACTACATGGCACATTTTACCAGACTTCAGAGAGATCTGATTAAAGAAGTATCAGGCACTTTGCAGGAGCAGTAGCTGAAGGAATTTGAGACAAAATGGTTTCTCAGCTCGCTACCCTAGAATCCATTTCTAACTCGTCCATGAGGCTAATTGCACATGCTGCTGAAGGGATGATAAGGGCTGCAGGTTCAGCCATAGCCATTAGGAGACATGCCTGGAAGTGCTTATTTGGTTTCGCAGAGCCATTCAAGTCTTCTTTCATCAGCCTTCCATTTGATGGAGCATCCCTGTTTGGGCCCAAAGTTAAGGACACTCTGGCCAGAAGTGAGAAGGATGGGAAGACCCTTTCTGCTGTTAGAGTATGGTTTTCCACTCCTCAATGGCCCTATTCCAGGAACCAAAGGAGTGGGAGGCTATGGTTCAAGAAATTCCAAGGGCCTTTCCAGGACACATGTGGCAACGACTTTCCCCAGGGCAGATGGGGGGAGAGTAACAGTGGAAGACTACATACAAGAGGTAGAAGTGGCCCGCAGAATCAGGGTTCCAGGGATTTCTTCCCTGGTGATTCCTATCAGCGCGCCTGAAAGAAGGCCTGATTGCCTTCCTCTGGAGGCAGTTGAGGTACGATTATCTGTGCACCAGTCTGCCTGGCTAAGGATAACAGTGGACAATTGGGTGCAGAGAATTATAACTAGAGGTTACAATATCCCCTTTTTAAGAGACCCAGAAAGACCAAGAAAGATCCCAGGCGTTCCACCTAGTCACAGGGCTGCAGCAGTCTTAGAAATTTGGAAACTGCTTGACAAACGAGTCATCCAAACAGTCCCACCAGATCAGAAAGGATCCAGGATTTACTCAGTATTCTTTTTAGTGCCAAAGAAAACAGGGGACTGGAGACCAATTCTGGATCTCAGTCAGTTAAACAAATCAGTTCAGCAAACCAAATTCTGCATGGCTTTGGTTCAGTCTATACTTCCATTCTTGGAAAAAGACGAATGGATGTGCTCAGTAGGTATTCAGGATGTGTATTACCATATAAAAATGGACAAGTGGTCCAGAAGATTTCTGCCCTTCCGGGTGGGAACCAGTTATTATCAGTTCAGGGCACTGCCCTTTGGTCTCACCACAGCCCCCAGGGTGGTCACCAAATGCATGGCAGTAGTAGCAGCTCACCTCAGACTGCTAGGATTCCAAGTGTTTCCATATCTAGACGACTGGCTCCTTACTGCTGCCACCAGGTGTCAATTCATAAAGACCCGAGATTATACTTTTCTCTTTTGTTCAGACTTAGGAATCATTATAAACTATGAAAAGTCCTGTTTAGAACCATCCCAGCAGTTGGAATTCATTGGAGCTATGCTCAATACAATCACTGAAATTGCATGTCTTCTCTTAGAAAGACTACAAAGGATAAGATCACAAGTCATTTGCGGCAAGAAAGTCTCAGCGATGCTCCGTTTACAAATTCTAGAGTCAATGGTAGCCTCTATTACTCTAGTCCCTCTGGCGAGATACCACACGTTAATTCTTTGGTAGCTCCTAGCTTCTCAATGGTCCTTTCTGAATCAGCCATTATCCCATCTGGTTATAATCACCAATTGATGCAAAGAAAACCTGAGTTGGTGGCTTCATTCCAATTAAATCTTGTTGGACCGCCTCTTTGTATTTCCTCAACCTCAAGCCATAGTGACCATGGACACATCTATTCCCAGATAGGGTTGGGGGGCATTATCTGAGAAAGACAGTCCAAGACTCTTGGTCCCTGCTGGAGGCCAGTTTGCATATCAACATTCTAGAGATGAGGGCAGTGCTCTTAGCATGCAGGCATTTCAAGAAACCCTCCCTTGGGAACAGTGGAGATTCAGACAGACAATAGGTCAGTAGTTTGGTACATTAGCCAGCAAGGGGGAACCAGATCTTACCCTGTTTGTTGAGAAACATTCAGAGTATGGCATTGAGCAATATCATTCAACCACTTTCTAGTAGCAATGCACAATCTGGGGAGCTCCAGCATAATCGTGGACAAATTGAGCAGAGCTATCCTCATGCCTCACAAGTGATTTCTCAAGCCAGCGGTGGCAGAAACAATATTTAGCCACTGGGGCCAACCTTGCTGCGACCTGTTCATGTCCCCTCTGAACAACAAGTGCAGCAGTTACTTTGCTCTAAAATCCCTCCCCCCCCTGGGGGAGTCCCCCTTAGATGCTCTTCTTCATGATTGCCCCCCCCCCCCCCCAGTCTATTGTTCGCCTTTCCTCTGATCCCTCTAATATGCCACTTTCTAAGGAAAGCCAACAGGTCAGAACAGAACAATCCTCATCACCCCATTCTGGCATTCCCGTGGCCTCATCTGCTTTGGAAACTGTAGATACTGGACCCAGCTCCAGATCTGTTGTCCCACCCACAGGGGCAGGTTCATCCAAATCTCCAGCATCTCAAGCTTACTGCGAGGCTTCTCCAGTTCCCATGATTGCCAGGCATCCCCCCCCCCTGTCGAATGCATCATTCTAGCCCACCACAAACCTTCAACAGGAAAATTGTACCTCAGCAAGTGGCTAAAGTTTTCTAAGTGGTCATCAGACCTTAGTCTTGACCCATATTCTGCACCTATTGATAGATTTCCTGGAGTTTTTGACTTTAATCTTTGAAACAGGAGCATCAGCTTTTACTATTAGAGTACATCTTGCTGTGATCTTTAATTTTCATATTGGTTTAAGTGGTTCATCCCTTATGTCCCATAAACTTTGCAAAGACTTTGAAAGGAACCTTGATGCTCAGACCTCCATATAAAGAACCCTGTGTACCATGGGACTTGAATCTGGTACTTCCGTCTCTTATTTCTGATCCTTTTGAACCTGCTGTCACTTGTGATTTGAAATGTTTGCCATGGAAATTTTTATTCTTCATAGCTATCACTTCTGCTAGAAGAATATCTGAAATTCAGGCCTTATCCTGCAAATCTCCCTATCTAATCTTATATAAGGACAGTGTCTGTCTACAATCAAATCCCTCCTTCCTACCAAGGGTTGTCGCTGAGTCAAATGTCAGTCATACTATTCAACTCACAGTCTTTTTTCCTAACTACTCCAATAAAGGGGGAGTACCGTCTGCACTTACTAGATGTGCACAGACAACTATGTTACTATCTTCATAGAACAAGTGAAATCAGAAAAATCTGATCAGCTATTTATTTCCTTTTCTTCAGTCAATTTGGGAAGCCCAGTCTCTAAAGATACTCTAGCTAAATGGGTTAGAGACTACTGTATTTCTTTTGTCTACAACAAAAAGTGAGCACACCTACCAGGACCTGTAAAAGCACATTCAACTAAAGCAATAGCAGCTTCTGCAGTTTTTCATACTAGACCTTCTTTAGATGATGTTTGTGCAGTGGCGATGATGGCATCTCCTCATACTTTTATTACACATTATAAGCTGGACCTGGTCTCTAGGGGACGTGCATCATTTGGCTCAATAGTGCTCAGGAATATTCTTCTGCGAGACCTCCCAAGATTCAGGTAGCCAGGGACTCTGTCCCACAGTCAAGAATTACGTGAAGATTGACAACATCAGATAAAGAAGTTATGTCTTACCATAACGTTCCATTAGTGCTGTCGATCTTCACTAATCCTCGTCATTCCCCCCTCCATCCCCCTGGCTTAGATCTCTTGGTGGATCACATCTCCCCAAAGATTGTCTTCTTGATAAAGGCACATATATGGTCTCTGGTCTGTTATTTCTTGTTTGTCACTGTTGTTTGCAAACTCAATCTGAGGTGATTTTTGTGAGGAGCATTATGGGTAGAGCTTAGCTCGAGAGTTTTTGATGGGACTGCTGCATTTCCGCAAGTCAAACTCCACTCAAGTAACCTGCACGCACGACCTCAGCCTGGTCTGTAACATCAGTAGGAGGGACAGATTTGTTTCACAGAGACTCCCCCATCTGTGGAATAGACTCCCTGTCCATGTCAAGCAGAGTACCTCATTATCCCTTTTTAAGCGCAACCTGGATAAATGGATGGGGAATAGAAAATACACCCCTGGGATTCCACCTGTGTCCCTGATGGACAGGGGCATTGAGTGCTGACTTGTCAGAACATGGGCTAAATTTCTGGCTAGGCTTGTAAGGCCCTCAGGGCCAATAGCTAGTAACTTCTAATGATCCTAAGAAATGAGGTAGTAGTTCAGGGTTTGTGAAGGGGGTAAAGAATTGTGGTATAGAGAATGTTCTGAAGTATTTGGGTTAATGATAGATACCCCACTGGCCTTTTTGTTGGTGTATCTGCTTTATAGATATTACAGCCTGGAAGAATGATTTTCTAAGCTCTGATATGAGGTTTAAATCATATTTCTTTAAGAGACAGTATATCAGGCGAATGTTGGGAAACTCAAGTATAGAGGTCATAGGTCTTTTTGCTCAGACTTCTGATATTGTTATGGAGTATTTTTAAGGCAGGGTGTTTGCTGTTTTTGAATGGGGTGTGTTGGGATTTGAAAGACTTGGGGAGGGGTGGTGTTAGATTGCTGAGTAGGTCCAGGTTTGAGGTGAATATCATCAGATAGTTGGATTTGGAGAGTTAAAATGAAGCTTTGATGCAATATTTTTTTTAATTTTGTCTTTCTGTAATAGAATTGTGTGGTGTTCAGACTCTTGCTCCGTTTGAAGAGGTAGATATAGGAGTTGTTAAAAGGTTTGGGGAGATTGAAGTTAGGAGGATTTGGATGCAGTCTAAATTAGTAGGAGGTGTTTGTGTGTGAGATGTATGTAGTTTGGTGGGATATAATTTTATGACAGAGAGTATCTTGAAGGAAGAGTAGTAGAGAGAGGCATGTAAGGTATGTGTGCATTCTGAGATAGTGTGATGTAATATAGTAAACAGAGAAAAAAGTTGGGAAGGAGTTTTGGGGAATGTAGTTGGGAAGGAGTTTGGATGTGGATATAATGCAGACTGTAGAGGGTTATTGAGAGATTGTAAGGAGAGTAGAAGAGTGGGAAGGGACAGGAAGTGTGATGATTGGTTGGGGATGTGGGAGGAGCTGTTGATGGATAAAATTAGAGGCGGTGAGTTGGAATTTGGGGTAGGTGGGGGGGGGGGGCAGAGCAGGGCCTGTACACAGGCAAGAATCAGTCACAACAGATACAGTCAGGGAAGTTACTGCATAAAGCAGGTAGGACCACCCCAAAGATGTAGTCTCTCGGACCTATGTAAATTAACATGCAAATGTAGAGATAAGTTGTGTACGAGTCTGATGTATTAGCTGTGGACAGTGGTCCCCCTGAGGATTACTGTGAGCAGGCTATTTTAGAAAAAAGCCAGAATGGATCAGAGCAGAGAACAGACAGCACACTGCAAACTCTTAAATTGTGATGCCCAGCAGTTCTTAGGATATGGACTGTTATTTTTAGCAAACTGGATCTAGTCACTAAATTAGAGAAATGCCGTCTCCAGTTGTACTAACAGTCAGGGCTTCTGTTTAAAAAATAAATACTTTTTGTTTTTGCCACCACTTCATTCAAAGAAAAGCAACCCCATTAGTGGACTGAAACAGGATGTAATGTCCTTGCATGTGGCAAATCTAAATTGATTGCAGAGAAAGCTTCACTGCAGTCTGTGAAAAAAAAATGCTGGGCAGGTAAATTCTTTCTCGATTGTTATCCTTGAAGGTCTTGTATGGTTTAGTCTGAATGTACGTACTTGTGAGATTTTTCCTGAGTATCCTTTAGCTGTAATGTGAGGGGGAGAGAAGGGAAATTCATTATATAGAGAAAGTGGAAAGCAGCAGGAGAAATAGATGAAAGAAGATGAAATTAGGTAAAACTGTATAACTACCTAAATAAAGTACCTTACATAGTTAGGTTTATGACATTTCTGATTCCTGATGTGGCAATCTAGCACTTTAGCAAGCTATTGTAGACAGCATGCCATGAAGATGTGCTAGGTAGGCTACAATGTAAGGAAAAGTCACTAAATCTAGATGTGCTGAGGTAAATGCTTTTAAGTAGAGAGAAGGATTACCATCTAGTATTTTAATGGGATCCAGTCCCATTCAGCTTACACAGATAACACAACAGACAGTGTATTTTTTTCTAAAATAACTGATCTACGCACATATTTATTGTCATAAGACTAGTACACACTTAGATATTTTAAGACAGAATGCATTGCTGTGTGCAAAGGCTAGTGCAAATTTAAAACTACTGCCAGACGCCATACAATGCTGTTTTTTTTTTTTTGTTTGTTTTTTTTATTTATGCTGTTTCAGGAAAGAGCACAAACTCAAGTAAGAAAGGAGAGGAGATTTTCAAGGATTTTGCTGGTCTTAAATTAAGAGATTGTAAAATGTTTTGTTTTGCCTTGCAGTTCTTCCATGTCTTATTTTATCAGTGTGAACTATGAATTCTTATGTTTCAGTATTTTGATTGTTCTTTTTCTTTTTTGTCCTGCAGTGTGCTATACTTTCTCCTGCATTCAAAGTCAGAGAGTTTTGTATCACTGATGCTGTCCCTTTCTCTATTACTCTGAAGTGGAAATCATCATGCTCTGAAGAAGGAATTGGGTAAGTTACTGATAGCGACACTACATAATCTTGTGTTTTTTCTGTTATGCATTTAAAACTATTGTACCCATAAGAAATAGTTGCAGTAAAGCATTTGGACTTAACATTCCAATAGGTGATGGGTTGTTCTTCAAGTACATTATTGGACTGAGTTTTCTGTGAAATTTAGCTGAGTAAATTATAGATGTAGAAGTATATATACCTTGGTATAATTTGGATCAAATTCTGTGTAAGCAACATATTGATGCTTCCTAAGGACAACATTCACTTGTATTTATCCTTTTGGCTGTTGGTGTTTGGTCATGTCAGTAAATCACTGCATGACAGAATATATTTCCTCATAGTTTTAGGGAGATATTGCAGTTGTTCCTTACATTTCCCCTTTTTTTGACTTCCTGACTTCTGTAGTATTGAGTACCCCATGTGTGAAAAAGCTGTAGTGCTCCCACTGGTGGTGTTCATCCTTAATTACTATTGCAGTAGCATAAAGCTATATGGGGCATATCATGCCAAGGATGTTGGACATTTGGCCTGTATACTAAAGCTTTTGGGGCTTTGCTTAAACACCGTATGTCCACTAACGTCTAAGAGTCTGTTGGTATAAACAGGACACATGGTTCTCAAAATTTCAGAACTTTCTTGCTGTTGAAGTGTTTAGTCAGACATCTCATCTCCTCAGCATCTTCAGTGTTAGCATACAGCTTGCAACTATTGTTTTGTGGGCAGATAAGTAACGTGTTGCGGACCTTCCTTTTTCAGAAAAGTTTATTGTGATTCAGTCTTATGTCTGTCAGAAAGAGGAAATGCATGTGTGGTAGACAGATACCTTACAAGGAACCCCACATGGCTACTTTTCTGACTTTGTAGAAGTTACAACTTGTGATTTTATGACAATTGTTTGTCATTCACCCCAAAAAATTTGTAATAGGCTTAATAGCTTTAGGCTTTTCTTAGAGAACCTTGGCTCAGGCTTCCACTGCTACCAGTTCATCTTCATCAGATGCCCCCCTTCATTTGAAGAACTAATGGAAGATCACTAAATTTGCAGTTGTACACCTCTTTAATCAAATTTGAGATTTTCGTGCCAGCTGTAATTGTTTCAGCGGCCTCAGACTTTCAGTCCAATCATACCAACTCCTCTAGTGATGACTTGCAGGAAATCTCTTATGGTCAGAATTCCAGCTATTCCAGTCAGACTGAATGTCAGATGTCAGCTAAGAAGGGAAAACCCCACTTCATCCTGACTGAAGGAAATGGAGTGTCTCGTGTAAGCAAAGAGGTAGCAGGCTCCTTCATGGAGGTCTGGATGTTGGAGTCTAGACCATTTGTCTAAAGCGATCCTCCCATCAGCTCCAACCAGTTTGAAGAGCTCACAAGAAGGCTGGTATAATTTTTCCCAGGGTATTTTAAGGTCTTTCCAGTCTCTCCAGGCACCATTCCCAATATCTTCTCATTCCAGGAGGAGAACGTCTTTCTGATACCGAGGAGGAAGGTCTGCATTATGCCCCTCATCTCTCTTCTTCTATCCCATATCAGTCTGAGTCAATGGAAGATATAGCATCTGACTCACCTGTTGAATAATTCTTTAAATGGGAGGTAAGGGAGATTACAAAGGCACAGAAGAGATACTCTGACCTCCAAATCTAGACCCCCCCCCCAAATCCAGGCTGTATCTCACATTCTTGTGGTACTGGAGGATGCAAATTCAGCTTGTGCTGCTCCACATTCTCAGCCTCCTGTACATAAGAAGCTATGTAAAGTATATGATTGCCATAAAAACCTTAATCCATTAGCTAATCATACTGTAATTTCTATAGACAAAGACATTGAGGCTAAGCTCTTGGTCTCTTCATATCCTGTCCCCGTTGAGAAAGACTGCAGGCCATTTGATAGATAAGAGAAGAAAGTGTATACTTTTTCAACCCTTGCTTTCAGGCCATTCAACAGCCAGACTCATTTGGGCAAGTACCTGTTAACTATTTTCTGAAAACATGCAGCAGCTTATTTAAGTCCTCCTGCTTCAGACCCTATCAAACTTGATTTCCTTTTTTTCAAAAGTCACAAACATTTAGTAAAATGCTCCAGTAATGCATTTAATGCTGTGACAAGGGTTGCTGCCACACAATCTGTAATGCAGAAGCATGCCTGAGTCAGGCTTCAGAGTTTCCCAAAGGATAACAAATCTCAGATTTTGAATGCCCTGTTAAAAAGTGAGCCTTAAAAGATAGAGAAAAGGGATAAGATAATACAGATGGTGAAATAGCTTTTCTGTTTGATATCACTTTCATTCTTTATTCCTCAACAGTTTGGTCCGAATCTGACTCTGCTGCTTCTTCCAGGTCATAGAACACTTGAACTCTTGAGATCCTTCTTTTACGCATAATGCCCCAGGCACCTAACATACCATAGATCTAACTTGTTGCTATAATGTTTGGACGTAGATTGTGAACTCTCGAGTATTTGGGAATTTTCATTTCATCTAACTTTTGAAAGTCAGCAAGTTTAATCTCCTTTATTATTTTCCTGCTAATACTTGTATAGCCGTGGCAGTGTAGCGTTATCTCACAGCAAGAGGTTCTCCTGTTCGATTCTCGGCTGGAGTGCCTTCTGTGTGGAGTCTGCATGTCCTCCCCGTGGTCGAGTGGCATTCGAAAGACATGCATGAATGGGCATGCCTTTGCTGAAGGTTGGGCATCGGGCTGGCAACTCGGCACCAAAAAAAAAATATCTACCGCCAATCATTAGTGGACCGGAGTTCCACTGTGGCGACGCCTAACCAGGAAAAGCTGAAAAGACAAACAACAACTGATTATCTTTTCCTCTCTTTAACCCCTTTTCAGTAATATTAGCTTTCCTTTTTTCTCGTACTCTGAGTACTCATAATACCATTGCTGGTATTTTTTTTTCTTTCTTTCTTTCTCTTACTTCAGTAGTATCCTAAATTACCATCGTTGGGTGGAAAAAAACTTTTCTGTCCCTTTTTTGTTATATTTGTAGTTGTCAAAATGTTGAATAAGCCCTAAGAATTTAAGAAATGTGTGGTGTGTCACCACAGATTTCCTAATTCAGATGCACACACTGAATGTGTTTATTGTTTACGACCTAGACATCTGGATACTGATTGTGACATTTGTAAGGGATTCAACTCCTGCACTCTAATAGATAGGAAGATTAAGTTAATTCTCATGGGTTTGCTTCCTTCTAAATCTTCATCAGCGGCAACTGGGGCTCAAACTCCCAAAAGACAAGAGAAAAAGGGCAATTCTTCTTCCAAAGAATCTCGTAAGAGATCCCCAGAATGCCCTTCCATCCTTGAAGCCACCAGTTAAGCAAGCAAAAAAGTTGTATCTGAATGTATTGGATCCAAAGTTAATATCCAGAAAGTTTCTTTGAATCCATTCTCCTCCTTTAATATCAGAGCCAGTTGCGTCTAGGCTTCCATCTTCCTTTCTGGAGCAGTCTCACCATCCTCACTTGAGACCTTTGTCCATGGCTTCCTCCCTTAAGTCTTCCAGGAGCCTGTCCGAGGCAGATAGGGATAGGATGATGAAGGAAGTTCCTCAGGATGCAAATTCAAATGGTAGTCCTTTCAGCTCTGACCCCATTGGGTCTGGAGACCCTCCTTAGAGCTACACCTCCTCTCATAGCTCCTTTTCCAATCCGTGCTACAGTTTCATAGCCATCGGATGTGAAAGCCTTGGATTCGTCTTTTTCTGGTCCAAGGATATTGCATCTTTAACTCCGATGGTATTTATGAGCTATCCAGCCCTGAGTACCTTGGAACTGGATGACTCTCAGAGCCAAAGCATCGGCGCCGGCTCTGTCATGTTGGATTCGACTCAGAAGTTATCGGAGTCATCTATTCCCCTCAGGGCATTGGCATTAGCTCTCCTCCGACTCCCTCCTTGGGAAGTTTGCCTGCGGGACAGTGGGATCTGATGATCCACAAGCCTGCCTTGTCGGATCCATTGATTTCTGTTTATCCCAGCCACTGCTTTCGAGGTACTGGAAAGAACATTCTCTATACCTAGAGTCAGACAACTGTGTCCACCTTGGTTCCGACTTCCCAATCTCATTTGATTTTGCTTCCAAAGCCTTAGTCATCCATTCCACTGGGACAGCCGGCCCAAACCAGTCACCAGGCCACCCAGCAGGGTGTCATTATCTCTTCTGATACCTCTCTGGAGCACCCCGCTGAGGAGGTTTCTCGGCAGGCACTTAGACACTTCATAAGAGTCTGTCACTGAGGACACTGGTTTTGATGAGGGAGAAAGGTCCCCCAGATCACCACCCAATGATGTCTCATTTGAAGACATCTTAGAACTCCTCAAACAAAAAAATGCCTGGTCCCCCAATATTCCTTCCCAAGAGGATTCAATGTTTCTGGAGGGCTTTGGGTCTGGCCTGTCTACTTCTTGTGGGACTCCACCCACTGATGAGCTCATCGATTTAGTCTCTTGATGGGCATTGAAGAAGCCAGACACAGCTGAGCCTATTCCTAAGAAACCAGATAGGATCCTGGCACCACCTAAAGATAGAACACACTGGAGTAAGGGAGCGCCCATTCATGCCATGGTCATATTGGCAGCCACTAGAAAGAAACTGGCAGAGCAAACTTCCTCTGTCCACCCCCTAACATGGAGTCTAGGACACTGGACAGATTTGTGAAGCTGAATTATTTGGCAAATTTCATGAGACTTCAGAGAGAGATTTGCTCAAGGAGCCTTCCATATTTCTGTCTCTGGGACCATATCCTTCGAGGAGGAGAGTACTATTTCCTCATAGTGGGCTACCCTTCAGTCTATTTCAAATTAGTCCATGAGACTTATCTCTCATGCTGCTGAAGGTACCTCACGGGTGGTGGGTTCAGGCATTTCCATTAGGAGATGTGTCTGGATGTGCTTATGTGATTTTGCAAAACCCTTTAAATCTTTCATCATTGTTTGGCTCCAAAGTGAAAGACACATACTACAGGTGTGAACAGGAAGGAAATACCCTGTCTGCTGTGGACGTACATTTTTCAACTCCTCAATGATCCTTTTCTAGAAATCCGTGAGTTGAAAGAAAAATGTGGTTTAAAAAATCCCAGGTTCCCTTTCAAGATCCACATGGAGAGAGTTCCCCCAGGGGCAGAGTGGGGTATTCAAATGGAAGACACTGTCCCCACGGCAGAAGTGGTCCACATAATCAGGGTTATAGAGAGTCCTTCTCTGACAGATCCTATCAACACTCCTGAAAGGAGGTCCAAATGTTCACCTCTGGAGGCAGTCAAGGGTCATCTATCCCTGCACCAGAGAGCCTGGTTAAACATCACAAAAGGTCCATGGGTGCAGAGGATAATATCCACAGGTTATATTGTACCATTTTCCCATTTCCCTGTCAGTTTCAAAGAAAATCCCCTGTGTTCCACCCTGCCAAAGGGAAGCAGCCACACTAGAAATAAACAAGTTGCTAGAAAAAAAGTCATCCAAGAGATTCCCCCAGATCAAAGAGAGTCTGGAACTTATTCAAGATTCTTTTTAATCCCAAAAAAGACAGGGGACTGGAGACCAGTCTTGAATCTTGGCAAACTAAATCAATCGGTTCAGCATACAAAATTCTGGATGGTCACGGTTCAATCCATTCTGCCATTTTTGCACAAGGACAACTGGATGTGCGCGATAGATCTTCAGGATGCATAGGATCACATCAAAATGAACAGATGATCCAAAAGATGTCCTATTCTCATGTTCCAGTATTCATAACCTTAGGGAGTTGCTGTCTGCAGCACCGGACGTCTGGCCAGTATACAAAAATCTTTCATCCAGTGGTACGTGCAACGTAGAATGCAGGGCCATAAACTGACGTCACCTATAACTGCGATGTCTGCACGTACCCAACTCAGAATTTTTCTGCCACAGTGAGAATTAGACGTCTGTCCACCAGTTCAGAATTATGGCGTTTGCTTGACATTCTCCATCCACTTTCAATAATCATTCTCAGGCTGTCCACTCAGAGATTACCCTTGTGGGATTTTCTTTGCTTATTTGCTTTTTGTCAGACGTACATGTCTTCTACTAAGGGAAAGTGTGCTTGTGGTAGGCAAATCCCTTATAAGGGCACACACGAGCAGTGTTTATTTCATCTAGGGAGGCTCACAATTACAAGGCCTGTATGATCTATCAATCCTTTGTTCCGAAAACCCTTAGAAGCCATCTAGCAGCTTTAAAACTTCATTTAGAAAACCAGCGACTTTGGCATTTGGCATTCAGAATGGAAAGTGGAGCGGCCCATTCCGACGAGCTGCCTAGGAAAAAGGCCAAGAAAATTCGGCCTGACGCCTTGGTTGTGCCTCAGCCACCTGGTGTTATCCTCGAGGCAGATATCAGCCCAGGATAGCTCTGGATGCCCGGTATTGCGCAGGAAACAGGAACTGAATCAGAAACTGGCTCTGCAAATACCCAGAGTACGTCCGCTGAGGTTTTTTAACCATCACACCCTTATGGTGAGGGGGAACAATGGCTTATTGTTTCGAAGGGCCCTGCTTCTACTACAGTCTTGACAACCACTATAACGTCAGCTCCTAGGCTCACTTCTGCTCCCTCTTCTCTTTAAAAAGGAAACAGAAGCACACTATAAAAGACCCTACTCCTCCCTGGGAGACCTTTTCCCAAACTCTGTTTAAGGCTTTTCATGCTCTTCAGACCCAGATCTCTCAGGCAGGCCTACCTATTGCCCTTCAGGAACTGTCTGAGGAGGAGTCTTCCTCTTCAGATGACTGCTTAACTTATTGCTCTGTTGGATTTGCCCAAAGACTTTGTTACCCCAGAAGAAGTATCTCTTACTCCTGACTCCCCTGGAAAAGATATTTCCTTTGGGGATACCATTTCCCTACTCAGATAACATTTCAAATGGGAACTATCCGATGTCTCTGAGACAAAAATGAGATATGTTGAGCTCTTGCAGATGGCGCAGCCCTCACCATCTGCAATTCCCCCCTTTCTTCCTGCATTTCTGGATTCTTTCTCTGCTGCCTCATAAAGCCCAGAGTCACAGTCTCCTGCTTCTAAGAGGCCAGATAGATTTTCTAAAGTGTCCGTTCAGGAGCAGTACCTTTTCAAAAATCCCCCAGCAGATCTTGTGGTGATTGCAGTTTCACCAGATAGTCTTCTAGGCAACTTCCTTCTTCTTTAGGGACAGGTTGGAGAAGAAAGTTTACACTTCTTCCACTTTGGCCATCAGGGCTGTTAATTGTCAGACACATATGGCAAAGTTTGCCTTAGATTCCCTGACCAAGGCCTATAATCTTCTGTCAGAGGTTCCAGAATCTTCTCTTAATACTCAAATAATTATCCTTCTGTCCATGGTCTCTCAAGTAACCAGACACTCCATCAAGTGGAGCTATGATGCTGTAGAAGCTTCGTCTAAGTCAGCTGCTTTTGGTTCTGTGCTAAGGAGATTTTCATGGCTGAGACTTCAGCCCTTACCTTTGGATGTTTAAGATAAGTTGTGCTAGATGCACCTTTGGACAACAAAGCCCTATTTGGAGATGCCTATGCAGAGCTACTTAAGTCTGTAGAGCAGAAAGGCAAAGACTTACAAAACTTAAAACATCTAATAGTCTCACCTCTTCCCAGATTTCATAGAAATCACCCTCAAAAACGTAGCTTTGTCAAGAGACAATCCCTTCACCCCTCTGCTACTCAGTACAGGGGATGCAGACATACCTGAAAACAATCTGCTCTGAGGTTTTCCACCACCTTCACTCCATCCTCCTTTTGGAGGCAGCCAGACACAGGGAAAGCTCCTCACTGTGACTCTCCTTCCTTAACCAGCTCCACTCCCCATCCCTACTCTCCTGGCAGAAAACCATCTCAGACAAGTGGGTGCTTTCCATCGAGGATGGCTACTTTATGACCTGGTGGGCTACCCCTCCCTTACAGGGGATATCACAACCCCCTCAAAATTAGCTCCTACTCCTCCCACCTGTCCTCAGTCAACTTCTGTCTCAGGGTTCTGTAGAACCAGTACCAGAGGATCAATTAGCCAAGGGATTTTACTTGAGGATATTTCTGGTCCTAAAAAAAGATGGTGCTTGGAGACCTATCCTCGACTTATCCCACCTCAATCTCTTCCTCAAAGTGCCTGCCTTCAAAATGCTAACTTCACAGCACCTCCTTCCCCTCATACCTCAGCAAGCCTTCATAGTCTCCCTGGATTTGAAGTATGATTGCCTACATATCCCCATCTTTCCCCCTTATAGAAGATATTTACATTTCTCTGTGGGTTTTTCTCATTTTCAATTTTCTGCCTTACCCTTTGGCCTCTCCATAATGCCAAGAGTCTTCATAAAGTACCTAGCCACAGCCATTGCAGACTTTAGAGCATACAAATGTATCCCTACTTAGACAGGCTTCTTTTTCTACACCAGGATCCACTCATCCTCGCCCAACATTTGGACATGGTGTGTAGGTTCCTACAGAGCCTAGGCTTCACACTTAAATTGCCCAAAGTCTCAAATGACCCCATGCCCAAGACCTTGTCTTCCTGGGGTGCAGAATCAGGACAGACTTGATGTCAGTCTTTGTCCCTCCACAGAAAATAGAGTTTCTTTCTCAGTTCTTTCACTACCTGCTTACCTCTAGCATCCATCACAGCAATGGAATTCCTCAGGATACTAGGATGCATGGCTTCCCTGATTCCCATGATCCCTCTTGCCAAAATGTACATGAGGAAGTTTCAGTGAGTCTTGAGAAACTCTTGGAGCTAACACTCTCATCCCTTGGATACAAAACTACCCCTTCTTCAATGCTTAAAGAAGGAACTCTCATGGTGAGTTGCCACCATTACCCTAAATCAAGGGGTACCATTGCAGGTGCCCCCACCCAAACAGCATCTGTACACAGATGCATCAGATTTAGGTTGGGGAGCCATCCTTTACCATGCCAACAACCAGCACAAAGTTCAGGGGGAGTGGTCTATTCAGGAAAGGAAGGACCACATCAGCCCGAGAGAGCTAAAGGTCCTATCCTTGGCCACGCAGACCTTTCACTAGATCCTTCTGCCAGGAACCCTGCAGGTCATTACAGACAACGTGACTGTCCTGTGGTGCATAAACAAGCAAGGAGGAATGAAGTCTTACCCCCTCTGCAGCCTGGTAATAAAAGTTTGGTCCCTGGCAGCAGATCTTCAAATTCACTTGCAAGCAGTTTATATCCCATCAGAAGAAAATGGGGTAGCAGACGTCCTAAGAAGAATCTCATCACCCTCCCACGAATGGATGCTCCACAAGGAGGTATTTCTGGATCTAATGCACAGGTGGGTATTCCTCAGGCAGATCTGTTTGCCTCCCCACAGAACAAACAGATGCCTCTTTTCTGCTCAAGGCTCCCTTATCCACAGACTTGGAAAGTGGATGCCTTTTCCTTTTCATTGGAGGGAATGTTCCTTTATGCCTTCCCTCCATTTCCTCTGATTCATAAATTCCTCCTGAAAATACAGAAGGGCAAACCAAAAATCCTGCTGGTGACTCCCTTCTGGCCAAGACAGCATTGGTTTCCCCTTCTCAACCTTTTAGCCCAGGGCAATCACCACAGGTTACCTCACTGCTTTGACCTACTCACACAAAACAGGGGATCCCTGATTCATCCCCACCTGCTCAATCTCAAACTGACAATGTGGGTGGTAAAGTTCTGATCCCCTTTAGGCACCTGTACTCAGATGACAATACTCACTGTCCTGCAGGAGGCCAGGAAGCCAAGTACCAGGAGAAATTACTTATCAAAGTGGAAAAGATTCTCCCAGTGGTGCCTCAGGAAACAACAGGACCCTTTTCTGGTTTCTGTTCTACTAGTCCTTTCCTACATGTGTGAGTCATTATATTCGGGGTTGACCTACTTTTCAGTAAATGTACACCTCTCTGCCATTTCTGCTTGTCTTCCCTTGTCTCCTCCCTTGGCTTCCAGACTGGAAGTCAAGCTGTTTCTAAAAGGGGTCCTTCATATAAGACCTCCCCATAAGCCAATTCCCCCTCCTTGGGACCTCAACATTGTGCTGGAAAAGCTTACATTGCCACCTTTTGAGCCAGCCCACTCCTCCTCCCTTAAATTCTGCACATCGAAAACAGTTTTATTACTGCCCGTTACTTCTGCCAGGAGGGTCTCTGAGATCAAAGCCCTTATGGCTTCTCCTTCCTACCTTGTTTTTCATAAAGATAGGGTTTGTCTCAGAACTAACCCTTTTTTCATGCCTAAAGTAGTCAACGAAATTTTCTTAAACCGAGCCATTAATCTACCTGTGTTTTACCTGCAACCACAGAACTCCTCAGAAAGGGCCTTACATTTCCTGGATGTTCACAGGCAACTGAGGTTCTACCTAGATAAGACAAAATCTGTCAGACAGTCTGACCAAGTTTTTGTCTCTTTCCATCCTAGAGCCCTTGGCAAGACAGTGTCTAAACATACCATTGCCTTTTGAATTTCTAAGGCAATAGTCTTTTGCTACTCCTTTCATGGAAAGCAACTGACTTCACTTGTCAAGGCCCATTCCACTAGAGCAGCTTCCTCTTCAGCAGCCTTTTACAAGGGAATTGATTACTCCTCTATCCTAGAGGCTGCAACTTGGTCATCTGTTCACACCTTTACCAAACATTACAAATTGGACCTGATCTCCAGGGCTAGAGCAGGGTTTGCTAGGTCTATCCAGCAGGGCGTCATTGACTCTGGTCCCCTTCCTACTTCCCATGCATCTTCCTAGAGAGCTGTGGTACTCTCCCTAAGGTTATGAATACTGCAACATGAGAATAGAAGTACAAAGAATAGTTGTGTAACAACTTACCATAACCATAGATGTCCTTCTCTTCCATGTTGCAGTATTCATTCCCACCCACCACCTCCCTCTTTTTTTTTTTCTCTGGATTGGCCATTTTCATAGCACTGCTGGTGTGTGCCTGGGATACTAAAGCTTGAGCTCCTTCCTACTGCTCCTGGGATCTATTTCTCTCTCTTTGCAGCAGTGAGTTTCTGAGTTGGATACATGCAGATGTCACAGTTAGTTATAACTGGCATCAGTTTATGACCCCTGCGTTCTGTGTCACATGTACCCCTGGATGAAAAACTTTGGTATACTGGCCAGATGTCCGGTGCTGCAGGCAGCAACTCCCTAAGGTTATGAATACTGCAACGTGGAAGAGAAGGACATCTATGGTTATAGTAAGTTCTTGCACAACTATTCTATCTCTACGTTTCCGGCTAGGACCCAGTCATTACGAATTAAGAGCACTTCCCTATGTTCTCACTACATCTTCCCAGGATGTTTACCAAGTGGATGGCAATAGTTGCAGCTCACCTGAGACTGTTGGGATTCTGAGTGTTTCCATACCTGGTTGGCTAGCTCCTGACTGCTCCAACCAGACATTAACTAATTCAAGCAAGGGACTACTTACTCCAGCTGTGATGTCATCTGAGGATATCCATCACTTGCAACAAATCTCTACTCCATCCAACTCAAACTCTGAAATTCATTAGTGCTTTTTTCAATACTGTCAGTCACATAGCTTCTCGCCCTCTGTCTTGGATTCAAACTATTCTGTTCTAGGTCAGAAAAGATTATTCAGAATTCTTCTTTTTCAGCCTGTCTGCTACTCCAAACCTTGGGATCCATGTCAGTGGCAATCATCCTTGTACCGCTTGCCAGGTTTCATATGAGAATCATCCAGTGGACACTCGCAGCACAGTGGTCTATTCTCCAACACCCACTGAAGCTTGAAGGAATTACCTCTTGTGGTGGATTCACTCCAATCAAATACACAAAGGCCATTTGTTTGTTCTCTCATAGCCCAAGGCCACAGTGACCACGGATGCCTCTCAGGTCAGGCGGTCAACAAAAGTCAACACACATATCAATCTCCTGGAAATTAGAGCTGTCCTCCTAGCATTGCAGGCCTTTCAAGACACTTTCCCAACTGGGAATGTTGCAATTCAGACAGACAATATGTCTGTGGTCTGGTACATCAAAAAAACAAGGGAGAACCAGATCTCACACTCTTTGTCAAGAAGCTATGAGAGTATGGCAATGGGCAGTCTCCCCCAATCGCTTTCTGATAGCAACACACATCCCAGGGAAGTCCAACGTGATTGCAGACAAGTTAAGCAGTCCCATACTGATGCCTCATGAGTGACCTCTCAATATCAAGGTGGCAGAGATGATTTGATTTTCCTTTGATGGAGCCAATCACGCTGCAGTCTTTTTGCATCTCCTTCAACAAGTGCAGCAGATTCTTTGTCCTGATCCCTCCAGTGGGGCAGTCCCCGAGGGATGCTATACATAACGCTTAGCCCTCCAGTCTCCTTTACTCTTACAACCCATTATCCCTCATTCCCAGTTTTCTTCATAAAGGATATCGATTGAAGAGCACATTTATCCTCATTGCCCCTTATTGGCCTCATTAGATTCATTTTCCTTTCCTTTGGCCTCATCTTCTACACCTGCCATGGATTCTGGATTCAACTCAAGACCTCCAGTCTCACCCAGCAGGCTTGACTCATCCAGACATTTCAGGCCTCAAGTTGACCACATGGTTACTGCAGTTCCAGACAGCCCAGGCTGTCCTTTCCTGCCCTTTATATTCTGTTGTCTTCCCATAAAGCTTCCACTAGAAACATTTATAAAAGATTTTGGCCCCATAGAAATAATTTAGACCCCTTTTCAGCAGTGATTTAAAAGGTTCTTGACTTTTTAGCTACAATTTTCAGTGAAGGTGTTAGCTCCTAAACTATCAGACTATAATTAGCAGCCATTTCCAACTTTCATGTAGGAGTTAATAATTCTGCTTTAGCTTTCTCTAAGCTTTGCAATGGCTTTCTCAGAGGAACTTACTTACTCAGACCTCCTTTAAAGGATCCTACACCTCCTTGGATTGAAATATTGTTCTTCAGACCTTGACTCAACCAGACCTCCCAACCGTCCCAAATTACTCGTTTTTTACCGAGTTTTGGGGTCCAAATGAAGGGGTGCCACGATTCCTGAGTGGCACCCCTTCATTTCCGATTTCTTTGCTTTTGTTTTTTTATTTTTTTTAATTTTCGCACTGTCAGAGCTGACGTCATCACGTGCGCGATGACGTCAGCTCCGTCAGCACTACCAGCCAGTCGGAATTGAGCTCCTTGAGCTCACGTCATCATTTCCAGCTGGCTGTGAGCAGTTGCTGCTGCCGAGAATTTGAAAAGCTGCTTTGCCGCCGTTTTGGACAGAAACGCTTGCGAGACGGACTTAAATTAATCTGATTTCCTCCCATTCATTTTTAATCTGCTGCCTGCCAGAGGAAGGGACTTGCTGGGACTATGCTGACGAATGGTTAAATGTGTTGCCTGCTCAAGCTGCTTTGTGGCTTTGCTTTGCTGCCATTCATGTTTAATCTGCTGCCGTATGAACTTAGGTAATCAATGCTATTCCTGTCAATTGGTGAGATTTTGCAGGAATGCTCCTACACTGTTCTCAATTTTTGCTCCATCTGTCCTAAAATTAGAAAATGTTTTCAGAAGTTCTAAGCTAGCAGTACCATAATTTAAAAAGTGTCCATAATTTGAGTCATTTTCCCTAATTATATTTTCTTTATCCTTAAATCTGTAGCTCAGAATTGAGACTGTTACTACTTGTGACTAATGTATTATTTATTTATGTTATAATTTTGTTAGCTGGGTTAGTCCCACTAGGGCAACAACCTCTTTTTCAGGATTGACCTGAGATGGTCCTCATACTAACTAGGGAGATTTAGTCAGAGAACATGGGGAAAGTTGACTTTTTCTTTTTTAGATAAGTGGTGTGGGATCTTTTACAATCACTTGAACTGCCACCAGCTCAGGCAGTGGAGCTGCCAAAACTAGGATTTTGCTGTCTGTGAAGAGTGTAGTTAGGGCTGATATAACTCCTGAAGTGCAACCAATATTTTATAACTGGAGTTTTAATGTGGAAAGCCTAGTAAACTCTGAGATGCATTTCAGGTGCATGATTTAAAATATACTTTTAAAATCTGTATTATATATCAACAGTAAAGCAAAAAATGTTGGAATGTTTTGAAGTACAGAGGTATAAAAGAGCTTTACCTAGTAATAAGAAAATGGGAAATGCACCTTGATCACAAGAAGTCTAATCTTTAGTCAGTATCTTTAGTAGAAATCTCATTAGTTCATGTTACATTATTTAAAACAGATTTGTCTGCTTCTAAGGCTAATGATGTAGTAAGACATATAACATTTGTGATACAAAAAAGCAGGAAGTAATGTTTTAATTTGTTATAAGTAGTGGTAATGGCTAACCTGCTATGTTCTATGCCACAAACACTGAAAGTGCTACTGTCAGCAATATGAAAGCTGAAAGGTATGCTTTATATAATGTAGTTCCTGTCAAGTGTGATAAAAATTACATTTAGGATAATTGAGCCTTAGTTAGCTCTGTGCCACTGTGTTACAACCAACCTAGTAAAATGTGATAAATATTTGAAATGCTCAGACATGGAATGTGAAGGCTTTATGAATGAAAATGCAGCTTTATATACAGCAAGTCCAAGATTACCATTTCTTAGAATATTCCCTTTTCCTCAATGGCATGGCAGTCTTGGAGGTGTGTGTGTGCCTGTGTGAAAATGCCCCAATGTAATACACTTTAGGCTCAAACCCTGTACCATTGGTACAGGGTAAAAAGAGCCTAAAGTCCCTAGCCACCACCATTTCTCAGCTTTGCCACATTTTTTTGTGCTAAGAGTTGAGAGCTATGGTGACAACAGAATTTGTATTCCCCCATTATTGGCTTTGTTGTTTGTCCAGGTTTTATGGTGAGTGAGAACTTAGTCGGTTGTATTTACTATTCCCCCATTATTGGCTCAGTCTTCCTATTGTTTAAACTGCTGATTTAGCATAGTGGTATGTTGCACTGACTGTAGTGTATAGTGTTCTGGGTTCAAGACTTGCCAGTAACATGCATGGTGATAACACAACATTTTATTCTAGCAACTTTCCAGAATTATACAAGCAATGTTTAAAATGTGTCCCTGGTTTTTGACCTTTTGCCCGCCCCCCCCGAAAAAAAAAAAACTAAAATTGAAAATAAGTGCAAGAAGCTGTGCAAGATGCCTATGGCTTACACTACTGTCATTCTGTTTATAGTTTGGGTGTGGAAGTAGACTTTTATGATAGAAATGTTCTGAATTGGACAGTTTTGTAGTTATTGGTTCATGCATTTTCTTTCATTGCCTATAGTACAGCCTACTGGAAAAATGTTCATTCAAACAATAAATTTATAATGTGGTTTGTCTAACAAGTGTGCTGTTTTATACAAGGAATATAACTTAATAAAGTCAGGTGTATCAAAGAAAAGAACACATGCATGTTTCTTGTTTTGTGTGCAAGGGGCCAGTGATTTGAAAACAGCCCAAGGGTAATCTTTATCCACCACTGGACAGATGCATTTTCTTTGGATGTGGTGCAGGTTTCAATGCTGTTTCAATGAATGTGAGTTTCAAGGGCAGAGAAGTTTTAATGCAAAGTCTATTTTCATTGTGAGACAGTATTGCTTTGTTTATCAGATATCTGTTAGTGCTTGTGCATTGATGTGCCTCAAAATATAAAAATAAAATCCAAGTAATCATTGTAGAAGTAAAGCAGTATGCACACATTAGTGTTTATGGTAAATGGGGCGAAATAGCCAGGTAACAGGACATTGGAATGGCTGCAGGGGGACTCTGGTGCCATATTTTGGTTGTCTGTTCTTCAGTTTGTGTTCAAAAGTTGGTATCCAACAATTCCATTGGAGTGGGTGTGGTTAAGTAATTATGTATGCAGATTAGATGTTAATCGGTGTACAGATTTGTGCCTATTTTTTCATAGCCCTTGTCCAGATTTTTGATGTTTCCAGGTTGAGAGGTATGGACTCAACCCCCCTTTGAACCATCAGCTAAGTTTGATCTGAAACTTTTGACCTGGAAAACTGTCTTCCTGGTTGCTATCACTTCTGCCAGAAGAGAGTCTGAACTTCAAGCACTGTCTTCTAAACCTCCTTATTAAATTTTTCACAAGGATAGGGTTTCTTTATGGACTGATCTTCCTTTTTACCAAAGGTGGTTTCTGAATCTAATATTAATCATGTCATCAATCTCCTAGTCTTCTTTCCTAACTTTCAAACAAAGGAGAATATATGTTACAGCTTTTGGATATCCACAGGCAGTTATGTTTCTACCTTCACAAAATGACAGATTTGAGAAAATCCGCACAATTGTTTGTTTCGTTTTCTGATTCAAAACTAGGCAAACCAGTATCTAAAGTGACTTTGGCCAAATAGTTGACTGATTGTATTACCCTTATTTATGAGAAAGTGGGTTTGCCTTTACCAAGGTCTCCAAGAGCTGATTCTACAATGTCTATGGTGACCTTGTCAGCCTTTGTGTCTAGAACTTCCTTGGATGATATTTGTGCACCTGCAACTTGGGCTAATCCTCATATCTTCATTGCTCATTACAAATTGGATCTGGTCTCTAGGGGAAGAGCAGCTTTTGATACAGCTGTGCTCCGGAATATCCTTCCTCAGAGTCCTTCTGGAATTTAAGTAGCTAGGGACTCTGTCCCAACTGCTGAGGAATGAATGAAAATGACAGCATCAGATAAAAATTTTATGTACTCACCATAATGTTCCATCTCTTTTGTCCATTTTCATTCTTCCTCAACTTCCCACCCACCAACCCCCTCCTTGTTTTACTCCTAGAAAGATCTAAGGGTATTGGAGGAACCTCTGTTTCCTGTTGATAGAGTCATTTGAGACTTTGGGCCATTTAGTGTGAAGCCTAGGCTCTGTAGGAACCTGCACACCATGTCCAAGTGTTGGGAGAGGATTAGTGGATTCTGGTGTAGAATAAGAAGGTCGTCTAAGTAGGGACAAATGTGTATGCCCTCCTGTCTGCAGTGTGCAACGGCTGGGACTAGGCACTTTGTGAAGACTCTTCGCACTGTGGAAAGGTCAAAGGGTAAGGCAGAAAATTGAAAATGAGAAGAACCTACAGAGAAATGTAAATATATTCTGTAAGGGGGAAAGAACCTCTCTTTTCTTATTTTCCACTACTGTATAAATCTATGGGCAGCAAACTAGATCTGAGGTATGTTAGGAACCTGGGGCATTATGGGTAAATGGACGAGCTCAAGAGTTCAGGTATACTACGATCTGGAAGAAGTGGCAGAGTAGGAGCCGAGGATCCGAGTGTGTACCCAACTGTTGAGAAAGAATGAAAATGAACAATCCAGATGGAATGTTATGGTGAGCACTTAACTTTTTTTCACCAGTCCATGAGTACCACAGGAACTAACCTTCAAGCCCTGGACCTTTCTTCAAGAAGCCTTTCAAGCCAAAGCAGCAAAAGTCAAGTAAACAACATAAAAAGTGCCAAGGTGACTATAAAGAGAAGGAAATGGTTACCAGTGATCTTCTCAACAACAAAAAGAGTGCATGATTATCTGTGGATCCCTCCTCCAAACACCTCCACCCTGTCCACTTCCCCAAGATGTCCGAAAATCTTTCTCTTTTGTTGTATATCTGAAAACAACAGATTCTTTGGTATTCAGGATAATTCAAAAGGTGAACAAATGACAGTGGGTACCTCCTCCTCTGGAAACAAATCCCTGTTCCTCCAAGAAACCAGACCCGTTTGTTTCCTCTGATTGTAGCAGACATGTTATCTTAAGGTGTTATAGAACCAGTTCCCCTTCTCAACTAGGTAAGAGCTTTTGGTCAAGGATTTTTCTTGTGCCCAACGAAGTAAAGTACTTTGGAACCTGCTTTTGATGTTTCAGTTCTGAATTCTTTTTTCATTGTCCCAGTGTTCAAGATGTTGACCCTCCATTCCCTTCCTCTCTTCTCCCAATCATTTCTTATTTAGTCATCTGGACACCATAGATGCATAGCATATCATCATCATCATCATCATATACCAATTCACAAGGATAACTGGTTAATTCTCTGCTTAATTTAGCAGAAGCATATCAACGTCAAGCAGGAATGGAAATCAAACCAGAAGTAGATAAAAATCAAGCAGCAACTGAATGTGCCAAAAAACAAAAGAAGGAATATAAAGTGAAAGATCAGATGAGAAGGCAAGAAATGTGGAAAAAACATAAATATAGTTGCAAGTATGGAAAACTTCTGGAAGAACTTCATGTTGATCAGGAAATAACTCAGGAATGGTTAAGGAGAGGCGAATTCAAACCAAGAGATGAAAGGTTAATATTGGCACCCCAAGATAGTGGGCTACGTACACGCTGGTTTACAAAGTTCATTGAACATGTATGAGAAACAGACAAATGTAGGTTTTGTAAAACTGAATTGGAAATGGCTGGGTGTGACATACTAATGGCAAAACGACTGTATACTGAAAAGTATAATAATGTGGCAAGACTGTTGCACTGGGGATTGTGCAAACATTATGGTATTGAAGTGGCTGAACAACACTGGAAATGAGTGACAAAGCATCATAGAAAATGATGAAGTTTATATCACATGGGATCACCCATCACCAACAGGTCAAAAGATAAGATGCTAGAAAACCAGATATAGTGGTCCAAGAAAAGAAGACAAAAGTAGCATTGATCATTGAAATTGTTACACCCAGTGACTACAGTGTCTTGGTAACAAAGAATCACAAAGTCATAAAATATCAGGATCTGCAGGCAGAAATGAGAGCAATGTGGAAGAAAGATATCCAGACAGTTCCAATAGTAGTTGGAGCAACAGGTCTTATAAAAAACATTTGCAGTCATATTTAGATATGTTACCAATCCATGTAACTCTGTGCAAATTGAAGGAGTCATTACTGGGCACATTGTGAGTGCTGCGAAGAACACTTTTGGCTGACATAAAAGATTGACACAATACTAATTTCTTGAACTTTAATCATACTTTGACTTAAGAATGGGTTCAAAAGATTTGGAGAAGTTAAAAAAAATGACTGGAGTTGTTTAAGAGTCTGTTTGCCTGAGTTGTATTTTCAATGTATGTCCTTGCCATTTAAACTCTCTACAGCCCCAAGTGTTTTCACAAAATGCCTGGCTCCAGTTGTTGCACAAACTTCAGGGAATGGGCATTTACCTTTACCCTTAGCAAATTCCACCCAAGAAACCCAGGCATCTCTTCTCTTCATTCTTAACATTTGTCTTTCAGAATCTAAGGTTAAAATTAAATCTAGTGAAACTTCCCCTGTTTCCATCTCACAAGTTAACCTTGGATGCCTTCTGGGTACCTCACTTATGATGGCCTACCTCCCTTCAGAAAGTCTTTTTACCATCTACAATTCTTAGACCTGATTCAGCAGTCCATTTCCACAGCAAGAGGTTTCCTCAAAATTCTAGCTTACATGGTATATGCTATCTAGTTCTCCACCTCATCAAAAATGACCTTCTGTGGTTGGCACATCAGTTTCAATTAAACTAAGTTCTTCATATTTTTACTGTCATTCCAAGTCAGTCTGCCACTACAGACACTTTAGACTTTGCCTGGGGAGCAGTTTCCAAAGGAATCAAAGTTCAGTACACACGTCAGGAAAAAAAAAATCGACCTCAAAGAAATGATGGCCCTGGTAAGGGCAGTAAAAGCCTTGGACTGGCTGTGGGCTACAGTACCACTGTTAATAATTATAGACGACCCCACTGTGATGTGGTACATAATAAATGGGGGAGCAAGTAGCCATGATAGTCTGGGAGCAGGCAACCTACATCCCATCTGAACAGAACACAATTGCAGACTCACTAAGCAGATTCAGTGCAGACCATCATAAATGGATGTTATACCCAGAGGTCTTCCAGGAGATTATCCACCTGTGGGGAACTCCCCACTTAGCTTTGTTTGCCTCCTTTCACCTCAGACAGTCAAATAACTCCTTTACCAGGACTTCGTGCAAACAGACCTGGAAAACAGATGCATTTTCTTTCCTGTGGGTGGGAATGTTCCTTTTTTTCTTTCCTCTTTCTTCTAATTGCCAGAGTCTTAATAAAGATAAAGGAGACTCTCCAGATATACTTTGATAACTCCCTTTTGGCCTAGATGACATTGGTTCTCCCTTCTCATGCACCTGCCCAAGGGCAGTTACCAAAGCCTTCATCTCAGAGTGTACCTACTCACCCAGGGTAAGGGATCTCTCATTCACCCTAACATTCTGAACCTACACCTGCCATCAAGGATTTCATTTCCATTTAGATACCTTATTTTTGGAGGAAATGCAACAGGTATTAAAATAGACTACTTATCTTCCATTTGGTTTAATATGATGTGCTACCTTCTAGTTAGTCCATAGCAGAGACCAGAACACACCATAGATGGGGAGTGCAGTCTCCAGTATCAGTGTTAATTGCTCGAATCTTGCCTGTCTTGCACATTTGTCAAGGTACATCGTTTGGCCAATTCTGCTTGCGTGTAGATCCTTCTTGATGTTCATCGTGTTTCACTGTTGCAGTCATGACTGTAGGGTTCTCCCTTGCCAGCAGGCAGTCCTCGGTCGGCCAGAATCCCAAAGTCTGGGTCCAGCGTCGGCTGCTCAGCCATGCTCCCTGACGTCAGAGCACCAGGAGTACAAAGCTGACAGCCGACGCCATGTTCTCTAGTCTTTCTTGCCGTGCGGTGATAGCAGTTCGCATTTGCCGATCGGCTGACTCCTGACAATTTTTTCTAAACGTACTTCAGTCCGAAGACTTTCTTCTCCTACTCAAAGCTAAGTACCCCGTTGGGGAAACTTTTTCTTGCTCCAGTCCGATGTCAGAAAAAGTTAATAATTGTATTTCTTGTGGGAAGCAAATACCTCATAAGGATTTTCATTCTTACTGTATTCCTTGCTTAGGCTCTGACCACGACGTAGCTAATTGTCGGTTTTGTGCTAGATTCAATCAACGTACGATTAAACGAAGGTACGATTTTGCATTTCATTACTTCAGTAGGCGTTTTAATTACAAAATGTCGTCGGATTCGGTTCCAACTACCGGAGTTCACAAACGACGCAAGGATAAAGACAGGCTTCCGAGGTCCAAATCGGACGATATTGTACAAGCAGAGCCAGCTTCAGGTTCGGACATAGTCAGAGAGGCGCTTTTGCAGCCCCTGTCGTTGGCCATTTCAGAACCGATGGCCGAAACGGACTCCCACGAGGAGCCAACTAGGTCTTTGAATATTTCTGTTGCAGGACCTTCGGACAACGCTCCTTCGGATGGGTCCGGAGCCGCTGTGCAGGTACCGGCTTCCGAAGGGGTTTTCAGGCCTACTCATCTTCTGATAAAGGCAAAGCCAAAGACAAAGGCAAAGACTCCTTCCAAATCAAAGACTACAGCCCAGGCCTCTTCTGATCCGACACCCAAGTCTCAGAAACAATTACTTAAGATGGCGGAGGACTTACTTACTATGATTAGGGGTTCACATCCCCCTCCAGATAACAGGCCAAGGCAGGAAGTGTTTTATGACGACTCTGATCAGGCTTCTGTTTCTTCAGTTTCTTCTTCTGACCAGGAATATTCTTTCCCTCCTTATGAGGATTCTGATGCTGAGGAATCCATTCCTTCAGCTTCTCCCCCTGAGGATTTCTCTTTTGGGGAAACTTTACATGAAATGAGGGAACATTTTCACTGGGAAGGACAGGAGTACTCGGAATCTAAGAAAAGACTTAGGGATTTTCTTCTTCTTCCCCAACATAGACCCCTGGCTATCCCCCCTATTTTGGATATTGTGGATGATGCTTTTTCGGAGGCTAACTTAACTCCTGACTCTTTTCCTCCTGCTCCTGTTAAGCCAGACAGATATTATAGGGTTCCTGATTCCCACCAGTTTTTATACAAGAATCCTACTGCTGATCCTGAAACCATTTCTCAGGGTCCTAAGGGGATTAAGGCCGCTACTGCTAAAAATCCCATTCCCACTGAGAAGGATTCCAGATATTTAGAAAGATGGGGCAAAAAAGTGTACACTCCTGCTACTTTATCTATTAGGGCTTTAAACTGTCAATTTCATATGCTGAAATACCAGCAATTTCTTTTGTCTGTTTTGAAACAAAAGCTAACTTCCATTTCCGCCTGTGCAGATAAGGAATTACATGATTTAATGCATGCCACTGAACAAGTTGGGAAGCATGGTTTACACTGTGGATTTGATGCCTTGGAGGCTTCTTGTAGGGCTGCTGCCTCTGGTACAGTCATTAGAAGGCATGCTTGGTTAAAGGACCAAAACTTGCCAGATCAAGTAAAAGCTAAGTTATTGGATGCTCCTGTTGAGCATAATGTTTTGTTTGGACCAAAGGCTGAAGAGGTTATTAAGAAGATGGAGGACAAGGCAAAATCCATGCAAACGGTTAAAAATTTCTTGCAAGTACAGCCACCCAGATTTAGTAGGAATTGGCCTACTAGAAATTGGTCCTTTCCCAATTCAGACAGGCCTCAGAGGGGTAGATACAGACGCTCCCGAGGAAGGTCTCAAACGCAAGCCTCTTATAGACCAAGACAGTGGGCTGCTTCCACCCCTAGGGGAGGAGAGGACAGGTCGCAAGCTCATAGAAAACAGGCTCAATGACTCCCTCGGTTGGGCTGCAGGAACTTCTTGCCTGGAAGCCCCTCTCGGAGGAAAACTATCTCATCTGAAGTAGGGAGTTCATTTGTCAGCAACCTGTGGGTCTTGGATCCGATATCGGATCCAAGCCGGCAACTTGTTTCAAGCTAATGGATCCGAGCTCCTAGCTCCTCCCCTCACCCATAATCCCCTGCTAACCCTCCATGACCCCAGATCTAGTTTGCCACGCTTGTGGATAGCTGGAAACGCCCGGACAGAATACTTAGCCCCCCCTCAGACCGATCGCACTGGAGTAAGGGCCCCCCCCATAGATGCCATGTTGACGGCGGCAGCCACGAAGAGGGAACTGGCTCAGGAGAGCCCCTCAGTCCATCCACCGAGCAAGGAGTCCCGCTCGATGGACCGCTTAGGGAAGCGAGTTTTTAGTTCAGCGACCTTCTCGGTAAGGTCTCTGAACTATATGGCACATGTCATCAGGATGCAGCGGGATCTTATCAAAGAATACGCTGCCTCCCCTCCTGAGTCCATGTCGGTGGATGACAAGCAGTTGTACTCCACCCGAATGGCCACTCTGAGATCAATTTCAAATACCTCTATGCAGCTATTGTCCCACGCCACAGAAGGAGCCGCTAGGGCTAGCAGAGCAGGCCTAGTCATGAGACGTCAGGCCTGGCTCCGTCATTGTGACTTTGCGGAGCATTTTAAAGCGTCTTTTGCAAACGCCCCTTTCGATGGTTCTGCCCTATTTGGCAAAACGGTTCGCGAGACACTTGTCCAGAGCGAGAAAGACGGGAAGACGTTGTCTGCCGTCGGAGTCCGCTTCTCTGCTCCCCAGCGGTCCTTTTCGAAGAACCAAAAAGGTCAGAAGAAGATGTGGTTCTGGAAATCGTAACATTCCCAACCCGCTCCGGACAACCAGTCCTTCCGTGGCAGAGAAGGACAGGGAGGACGCCGCCCCAGGGGCAGAGGGGCTCCGAGAAACTTTGGGTCTAGAGAACCTTTCTCTGAACGGCCCACGCAGCAGCCCTGAAGGGTTGCCTGGCTGCTCCACTCTGGAGGCAGTCGGGGGGCGCTTCTCGGAGCATCTAGCGGCATGGGAGTCCATCACGACAGACCGCTGGGTGCTTTGCATTATATCCAGAGGGTACAAAATACCATTACTCCATGTCCCCAAATTCAAAAACCTCCCCGATGTACCACCCGATCAGAGGGAGGCCGCAGCCGCAGAAATTCAGCAGCTGCTAAGAAAAAGAGCCATCCAGCCCGTCCCCCAAGACCAGCTCGGATTAGGGTTCTACTCCAGGTTCTTTTTGGTGCCAAAAAATACGGGGGACTTGAGACCGATTCTAGACCTTTCCCGCTTGAGCCTGTCAGTAACCAAGGAAAAATTCCGAATGGTCACTCTTCAATCTATTCTCCCCCTTCTAAAGGAGAACAATTGGATGTGCTCTATAGACCTCAAGGATGCGTACTACCACATTCTAATGGACAGACGATCCAGGAGGTTCCTCCGCTTCCGGCTGGGAGCCAGTCACTACCAGTTCAGGGTCCTTCCCTTTGGCCTCACCACAGCCCCCAGGGTCTTCACCAAGGTATTAGCAGTGATTGCGGCCCACCTGAGACTCCAGGGAATACAGGTCTTTCCATACCTGGACGACTGGCTCCTGACCGCCCCAACAAGGCATCTACTTTGCTCAGCCAGAGATTTCTTTCTCCGCCTAGCCCCACAGTTAGGCATCACCATCAATGCCGACAAATCTTTTCTGGCCCCGACACAAGTCATAGAATTCATAGGAGCCAGAATAGACACCAGAGAGCTGCGAGCCTTTCTAACTTCCGAGAGAATCCGGAATTTGCAACTACATGTGCGGGCTATCCTCCAATCAGAGACTTCACCAGCGGAATTGGTCCTGAGGGCACTAGGCTCCATGGCGGCAGCGATTACGCTCCTTCCATGTGCCCGTCTGAACATGCGGGTACTGCAATGGACACTTCTAGTGCAATGGTCTTTTCTATCCCTTCCTCTTCACCACCCCATTGCTATCAGCAAGGCTTGCAGGAGGGCTCTATTATGGTGGCTCCAAGCTTCGGACCTCCATACGGGCCGTCCCTTCTGCACCTCTCCCCCTCTCGCCATGGTGACCATGGACGCCTCCCGCCTCGGGTGGGGGGGGCATTATTCAGGCAGGACGGTCCAAGGCACGTGGAACGACACAGAGACCTCCCTGCATATCAACGTTCTGGAGATGAGAGCGGTGCTGTTCGCGTTGCAAGCACTTCAGGATCTCCTCCCCATAGGAACGATTGCAATTTAGTCGGACAACATGTCGGTTGTCTGGTACATCAACAAACAGGGGGGAACCAGATCTTACCCTCTATGCCGCGAAGCCATGAGAGTGTGGGAATGGGTGATCTCCACCAACCGCTTTCTGATTGCAACGCACATTCCGGGATGGACCAACATCCTAGCGGACAAACTCAGTCGCACCCTTCTTACCCCGTACGAGTGGTCTCTCAATCCACTAGTAGCGAAGCAGATATTCGCAATATGGGGGCAACCCTGCTGCAATCTTTTTGCGTCTCCCTCAAACACCAAATGCGGCAATTTCTTCACTCTGATTCCCCCTCCAGGGGAAACTCCAAGAGACGCTCTGGTGCATGCTTGGCCACCCGGTCTACTTTATGCCTATCCTCCTCTACCCCTGATGCTGCAACTCTTACAGAAAGCCTCGTGCTTGGGGAGCAGGATGATCCTCATTACCCCATTCTGGCCTCTGCAAATTTGGTTCCCTTACCTGTGGTCTCACCTAGTGAATCCTCCTTGGATTCTGGATCCCAGTCCGGATCTAATCTCCCATCCGTCGAACTTACCGACCCCAAACCTGGACAATCTGAAACTCACAGCTTGGTTGCTCCAGTTCCACTCCTAGTTAGGACTCCCGGTATCTCTTTACCAGTCAAAGCCATCCTTGTGGCAGCGCATAAGCCCTCCACCAGGAAAGTGTACCGCAGTAAATGGAAACGTTTCTCCATCTGGGTGGAGCATCATGATCTAGATCCCTTTACGGCTCCTCTTCCGTCCATATTAGACTTCCTAACCGAACTTTTTCAGGAAGGCGCTAGTTGTTCAACTGTCAAAGTGCAATTGGCAGCCATCTCACATTACCATGTGGGACATGATACAGGGCCTTTGATGTCGGCCAAGTTGTGTAAAACCTTTCTCAAGGGCACCTTCTTGCTTAGACCCTTATAAAAGAAGCCGTACCACCGTGGGATCTTTCACTAGTTCTTCAAGCCTTGACTGCTCCACCTTTTGAACCTGCTGCTTCAGTAGATCTCAAATTCTTGTCCTGGAAAACAGCATTCCTTGTAGCCATCACTTCAGCAAAAAGAGTTTCGGAGCTTTAAGCTCTTTCTGTGAAGCCTCCTTATTTGATCTTTCACCCAGACAGAGTGTACCTCAGGATCAATCCCTCTTTTCTTCCCAAGATAGCATCAGAAACCAACATAAATCAATCCATAAATTTACCGGTTTTCTTCCCTAAATATCAGAATAAAGGAGAGTACAAGCTGCACTCATTAGATGTTCATAGGCAGCTTCGCTTTTATATTCATAGAACAGCTGGTCATAGACAATCCGACCAGCTGTTCGTTTCCTTTGCCAAATGTAATTTGGGGAAAGCAATTTCAAAAGCATCTCTATCACGCTGGATTTCTCAATGTATCCTATTGGCGTACCAAGCCTCTGGGAGACCCGCACCGGAAGGAGTTCGCGCACATTCTCCTCGTTCCATCTCTACTTCTGCGGCCTTCAAGTCTAGAGTTCCATTGGATAATATTTGTTCGGCAGCCACTTGGGCTTCATCTCATACCTTTATTAACCACTACAAACTGGACGTGATTTCTAGAGGGAGAGCATCCTTTGGCTCTGCGGTGCTTCGCAATATCCTTCCATGATGGCCACCCAAGGTTCAGGTAGCTTGGGACTCTGTCCCACAGGTTGCTGACAAATGAACTCCCTACTTCAGATTAAGAAGTTATGTACTCACCATAACGTTCCATCTGAGTAGGTAGCTTCATTTGTCTGCAACCATCCCCCCCTCCTTCCCCCTGGCCTTCTTCGGATCTATTTTAGTTGGATACCCGTTTTTGGGTATATATTGAGGGGCAAACTCGATCTGAGGTCATGGAGGGTTAGCAGGGGATTATGGGTGAGGGGAGGAGCTAGGAGCTCGGATCCATTAGCTTGAAACAAGTTGCCGACTCGGATCCGATATCGGATCCAAGACCCACAGGTTGCAGACAAATGAAGCTACCTACTCAGATGGAACGTTATGGTGAGTACATAACTTCTTATTTTTCACCTAAATTGGACTCATATAACCCAAGACAAGTGGGTTCTGGATGTGGTTTCAAGAGGTTACAAATTCCATTTTCATTCCCTACCAAGACCAAGCGGATGGCCGGATCTTCCAAAACATCAATGGTTAGAGGCCTTAAACCAGGTGGAAACTCTCTTGGCTATGAAAGCCATAGAACTGGTTCCACTTTCAGAGATGGGACGAGGTTTTTACTCAAGGCTCTTTCTAGTCCCCAGAAAGCAAAATTCATGGAGACCCATTCTAGATCTGTCAGTCTTGAACACTTTTCTCGAAATACCAAAATTCAAGATGCTTACTCTGCAGCAGCTACTTCCAATGCTGACCAAAAATGCATGGATGGCAACTCTGGATTTAAAGGAGGCATATTTACACATTCCCATCAGGCAGGAATGCAGAAAATACCTCAGGTTCAAGGCCGGATCGAGGCACTATCAATTCTCTGCACTGCCGTTTGGATTGTCTACTGCACCCAGGGTCTTCACCAAATGCCTGGCTCCAGTAGTAGCTTATTGCAGACTCAAGGGAATTCAAATTTACCCTTATCTGGACGACTGTCTTTTTCAGGCAGACAGCAAGGATGTCTTACTCCAGCATCTAGAATTTGTTCAAAATCTTTTCAAGTTCCTGGGATTCACTGTAAACATAAAAAAGTCAAATTTGATACCCTCACAACAGATAACCTTTCTGGGTGCTCTTCTAAACACAACAACCCAGATGGCATTTCTGACATCCGAAAAACAATTACAGCTGGCTTCAACTTTCAAAACCTTGGCAACTTTAACTCAGCTTTCTGCAAGGAAATTCCTGCAGGCTTTGGGTTACATGGCCTCCTGCATCCTTCTCGTACCATATGCAAGACTTCATATGAGGAAAATACAGTGGTACCTAAAAAGTGTATGGTCTCAGCATTGCCACAGTCTAGACATACAGATCACCGTCCTGCCTTGTCTTCAAAAGGAATTCCTTTGGTGGTCCAAGGCATGTACTCTAAGCATAGGAAAACCTTTCAGTCTGCCTCCAGCCACTCAGATACTAACCACGGACGCTTCAGATTATGCATGGGGAGCCCATTTTCAGGGCAACTGTCTGCAGGGCCTTTGGACAAAGGATCAGAAGCACCTGCATATCAATTTAAAGGAAATGTTACCCGTTCAGAATGTTCTATGGGCTTTCAGGAATGTTCTACAACCAGGACAGCTACTGATACGGACAGACAGCACCACAGTTATGTGGTACATAAACAAGCAAGGGGGATCTCATTCCTATCGCCTTTGCAGACTAGCCATGAATCTATGGAACACAGCTCTAGCTTGCAAACTGGACCTTCAAGCTCAGTTTCTACCAGGGAAGCAAAACTTCCTGGCAGACAGTCTGAGCAGAAACCTGTCGGACCCACACGAATGAATGCTGGATACCGAAATATTCAGGATGATTACAGCAGTCTGGGGATGTCCTCACATAGACCTCTTTGCATCCCACCTCAATCATCAACTACAGATTTTTTGCACCAGGACATTCCACGAACTAGCTTGGAAAGTGGATACACTATCATTCAGTGTATGCCTTCCCGCCTCTACCTCTTCTTCCACGGGTGTTATTAAAGATCAAACAGGACAAGCCCAAGATGATAATTTTGCTGGCCCCAAATTGGCCTCGACAGTTTTGCTACCCAACACTGAAAAACCTTTGTCTGGAGCCCCCTTGGGTATTACCACAGATTCCGAACCTTCTGTCCCAACACCAGGGTCAGGTTCTGCACTCCCATGTCCAAACTCTCAGCCTGGCGGCCTGGTTAATCCAGGGTCTTTGATTCATTCTTTTCTACCCAAGCAGGTTATGGATGTCATTTTAGAAGCCAGACGTCCTAGCACTAGAAAATCTTATGCAGGAAAATGGAAAAGATTTTGCTCTTGGATGCAGGCTCAAGATTCAGATCCTCTTATTCCTAACATTCCTCTGATTTTACTTTACCTGACGGACCTCTTACATAAGGGTCTCTCTTTCTCTTCCATAAAGATCCATGCCTCTGCTATTTCTGCTCATTATAATACAGACCCCCCAATCTTTTCTCATCAGCTGATGAGACAGTTTCTCAGAGGAGCTAAGAACTTAAGGCCCCCTAGATCTCCACCTATTCCTGCTTGGGATCTCAACTATGTTTTGGAAAAACTCACCTTACCTCCTTTTGAGCCTGCTGCCACATCTGACATCAAGTTTTTATCTTGGAAGACAGCCATCCTGTTAGCTCTTACCTATGCCAGGAGAGTTTCAGAGTTGCAAGCTCTTATGGCTGTGGAACCTTATATTATTTTTCATCAAGACAGGGTGTCTTTGAGGACTAATCCTACTTTCATGCCTAAGGTGGTTTCCAAAGTGGCTTTAAATCAAACTATTCACTTGCCAACTTTTTTCCCCAGTCCTCAAAATAAGGGGGAAAGGATCTTGCATTCCTTGGATGTACACAGACAACTACGTTTTTACCTGGACAGAACCAAGGACATTAGGAAATCAGAGCAATTGTTTGTTTCTTATGCTTCAAGTTCCCAAGGTAAAGCCATTTCAAAACAGACCATTTCTAAATGGATTGCTCATGGAATCAGATTTTGCTATTCACACCATGGAAAGCAAATCCCAGGGAGTATAAGGACTCACTCTACCAGAGCTGGTGCCACTTCAGCTGCCTTCCTCAGGGGAGTTCCTACCAAAGACATTTTGGAAGCTGCTACTTGGAGTTCAGTGCATACTTTTTCCAAGCACTACAATCTCCCTCTCTACTCTAAGTGTAGGGCAGGCTTAGCTTCTGCTGTCTTCCAGGGCCTTTTCGCCGCCCCCTCTACTTTATGACCACCTCCCTTTTATTCTGCTTTGTGATTCAACCCTACAGTCATGACTGCAACAGTGAAACACGATGAACATAGTACAGTTGTGTACACTTACCATAAATGTAGATGTTCGAGTGTCTTCATTGTTGCAGTCTGGGTTACCCTCCCTCCTGTCCCCTCTTATTTTTTCTTTTGTGTGGTTCCTTTTCTCACCCTTCTTTTGAGGTGTATTTGCAAAGGGTATGGGATCTTACTCATTTTGGAACACCTGACATCTGGGGCAAGAAAAACTGGAGAACATGGCGTCCGCTGTCAGCTTTGTACTCCTGGCGCTCTGACGTCAGGGAGCATGGCTGAGCAGCCGACGCCAGACCCAGACTTTGGGATTCTGGCCGACCGAGGACTGCCTGCCGGCAAGGGAGAACCCTACAGTCATGACTGCAATAGTGAAGACACTCGAACATCTACATTTATGGTAAGTGTACACAACTGTACTTTTTTTGTGTTTTTTTTTTATAACACCTTTATTTAATTGCCACTGAAGACATAGGCCAACACACATTAATGTAAAAGAAAAAAATACATATTGATGTTTTCAGTTACATGCATTATACATCATATATAGCCAACATCCGTCCAACATTATACAAATTGCTCAATTCCATCCTTCCCTTAAACCTCAATCCTCCTCTAGAACATTGTTATGCATGTATTGTTCCCGCAGTTTCCATTTATTTCTATGTAATCTGCTCCTTCCCTTTTCTAAAGATTCCACTTCCAGGTCTTTTATCTCTGTTAGAATATTCAGTAATTCAAGTATTTTAGACTTTGATTTCCATTTTTTAGTAATTGCTTTTTGGCAGCCAACAAAATTAAATTTAACAAGGCCTTACTATGTGTAAGAAATTCAAATCCTGTATCCCAGCTAAAAAAAAACATAATTTCCTCAGTTTCACCCAGTTGCTCTCCAGATATTTCTGATGGAGTATTCTGTAAGGATTTTTTAAAATCTGATAAATCATTACACACTCAAAATTATGCTCCCAGTTGCCTCTTTCTTTCCCATCACACCTCCAACAATTGCCATCTAGCAAAAGAAAAATTCTTTGGATTCTGCTTCGGGAATACAAATTCCTATGCAAACACTTCAAGCAAAAATCCTAAACCTTCTAGACTGTTGCATACTTGGGAGCCACACATATATCCTCCCATTGTTCCCTTAGAAATTGCTTATCCAATATCTGTCTTTCCAATATTTTCTAACTTTCTCTGATTGATTCTTATAGTTATTGTGCAGTGTTTTATATACTGTACTAATTATCCCTTTTTAACAGCAGCTTCTGTTCTAGATTCAACTAAAAACTGTACCAGAGCAAGTCTTTCATTTAGGATTCCCCTGTCTCTTTCTCTTTGCCTACACTCTGATATCAGTCCTTGATAAGGAAGACAGTTGCTAGCCTGCATTCCAAATGTTGTCTTTGCTTCATCCCATTGTAGTAACTCTCCTTGTCTAGTTATTTGGTCCCAATTCCTTGGTTCCTTTGCCAGTTTTCTCCAGTAAATTCCAACAGTCAATCCAGTTGGTAAGATCTCCTTTCCATTCTCATGTTAATTTAGTTCTTAGAATACTTTCTGCTACTTTACGAATACAGTATTCTATATAACTATTGTTATTCTCATAGGTTCTTGGAAAATTACTAGGCTAACAGCTTAAGGGCCCTTAGAAGCCTAGCCAATATAACCCAATTTTACCCAATATATTGCCTGTAGGGGAAAGAGGATGGCATGGATTTGTTCCAGCGCATTGAGTATCTTACAGATTGCCCCTGTCCATAAGGGATTTAGGCACTACCTCAGGTGTGACTTTGCAATTTCCCCATCCATTGATCCAAACTGCATTTGAAGAGGGCCAGGGAAGGGCTCTGCTTAATGTGAATAGGAAGCCTGTTCCAAAGAAAGGGCAATCTGCGAGACACATTTCTGTCTCTCCAGCATGTTTTGTTTGGGTTGCCGACTATGTTTAGATCCTTAGATTGGGTGTTCCTCATTCTGTTTGACTTGCCGTTGTGTAGCAACTCGATCAGGGCTGGATTTGTGAGTGCCTTGTAGGTCAGGGATAGGTCACCTCTTAATAGTTGGTCAGAGACAGAATAAAGTGATAGGGCTTTTAATCTATTCATATAATTGTTTGCACCCTGTATTTTCTTTCTGAGGACCCCTGAGGTTGCTGAAGCTACTCTAAGTGCCTTGTCAAGTACATGCTAAATGGTGCATTGTACTTGATTATTGGTCTAGTGAGGGCTGAGTATAGTGGGACTATAATTTCCTTGGATCTGGATACCATACCTTTACTTATAAGTTGTGCCACATAAAAGGACTTCCTCACCACTGTGGACACATGATGGTCAAAATTCAGGCTACTGTCTATCTTCGCACCTAGATTTCACATTTCTGAGTCTACTCTTTGGGGTGTGCTATTGCTGATGTAATTTGCAGGGGTATTAGACTTCCCAAAGGGAATGATAATGCATTTTTTGCATTTATTTTTAGGCCATGGTTCTGGCACCAATCATTTATCCGATTTAGACCCTCCTGAATTATATCTATATGATTGGGAGATTCAGTGATTGGCCCCAGCTTGCAGTCGTCAGCAAACTTTGTCATCCAGAGGCCTTCCACATTAGCCTGGACTTCAGAGAAAAATGAGTATTGTTTTTTTTTTTCAATAAACATCTTTATTCAGTTATCACGTATGACACAGACAGTCTTATAGTTATATAAATGTAAAACAAACAAAATTCACACCACTTCAGTTGCAAGCATTATACATCACAGACACCATTAAAACAACTTAGTTGCAAACATTATACTTCACTTATAATCTGTCCAGCCATTGTCAGTTAAGCATTGTATGGCTCATTCAAATCCTGCCTCTTAAACCTCGTTCCTTCTGTGCATATATTGTTACCACAATTCACATTTTTTTCTATGTAGTTTGCTTCATCTATTTTCTAAAGATCCCAGTTCCAGTTGTTTTATCTCTGGTACTATATTCACTACTTCTAGTAATGTTGGTCTGGACTTTGATTTCCCTTTAGTAGTAATTGCTTTTTTGTCAGCCACCATAATAAGACTCAGCAAGGCTTTACTTTTGGCTTTTCTCGGTTAGGGGTCGCCACAGAGGAACTCCGGTCCGCTAATGATTGGCAGTAGATTTTTGCGTGCCGAGTTGCCAGCCCTGACACACAACCTTCAACGAAGGTACGCCCATTCACGCATGTCTCCACACAGAAGACGCCCTAGCTGAGAATCGAACAGGACAATGTCTTACTGTGTGGTGACAGTGCTACCGCAGCACCACCAAGGCTTTACTATGTCTCAGAAATTCCTGTTATGTATCATAGCTCAAAATATCATCTCCCCAGTCAGTCCATTCTGTTCACCCAGCATCTCCGACAGAACAGTTTGCAGGGAGTCCCTAAAGTCAGCCAGCTCATTACACTCCCAAAAAATGTATTCCCAGCCATCTCTTTTTTGCTCGTCATACCTCTAACATTTGCTATCTACCTGAAGAAAAATTCTTTGGAGTCTCCTTGGGCTATAAAAATACCTATGTAAACACTTCAAGGCAAAGATCCTAAATCTTATACACTTTGTTGCATATTTGGGGGCTATACATATACCCCCCCATTGTCTCTTTGTGAATTATCCTTTTAAGCTCCTTTGATTGATTCTTATAATTATACAGTATTTTATATGCTCTACTAATTATTCCTTTTTTAATAGCAGCTTATTTTCTAGATTCTATTAAAAACTCCACCAGTGCTGGTCTTTCATTTAGGACCTCCCTATTTCTTTCTATTTGCCTATACTCTGGTATCAGTCCTTGATAAGGAAGGCAATTTCTAACCTGCAGTGTAAAATAAAAATGGGTATTTATTTATTTATTTCAGTTTTGTTAACCAGGAAAGTCCATTGGGCCAAGGTAGCCCGATTTCAATGGTGGCCCGAGGAGAAAAGCTCCAGACAGAAGGACAATATACAATGTATTAGTAAAGCATATGAGAACAACAGTTTAACATTCAATATACAGCAAGGCAAGATTTTACATATCTTGAAATATATGAGCTGAGTCAATCACTTATAAGATATTAGCAAAAACAATAAATTTTTGTTCATTTAATACACTACATGTATTTAGGCAAAGGAATTTTAGAGAGATAAATTGAAGCAGTGGCAGAGATTATATTAGAATAGAATAGGGATCGGTATCAGGAATCAGGTAGGATGGGTACAGGAGCACTCCTAGAGGGAGTAGAGGTGAGTGGAGTAGGGTTTTAAATGATGGTAGGTTAGGGGTAGTTCTAATGTAAGGGGGAAGAGAGTTCCATAATCTGGCAAGGGAGAATGATAGTAGAAGTTGCCCTGGTGCGTGTAAAGGCTTGTAAAGTTCTAAGAGGTTCTGATTTGTGGATCTAAGTGTTCTATGTGCCTGGTGAAGTTTTAGGGAAGAGGAGAGTGATGGACAGTTAGAAGGTTTGAAAATTAGCTTGTGTGCTGTAGTTAGCTGAATGAAATTTAGGTAGCTTGGGAGTTCCAGCCAATTTAGAGCATGTAGGGAGTTGCACTGGTGAGTAGAGGATTTGGATCCTGTGGCAAACCTTGAAATTTTGTTATAACGTGAGGAAAGTTTAGATTTTAGGGATGATTGGAGGTTAGAGAGTAGAGGAGCTCTGTATAAAAGGGAGGGTAGGAGGTAGATGGTAGATAGGAGTTGTCTAGAAGACAGTGAAAGGTAGCATCTGTGTCGATAAAGCATATCAAGTTTTTGGTGAGTCTTTTTAATATTGGTTTGTAGGTGGATATCAAATTTTAGCTGGTCATCGATAAGAATACCCAGACGTTTTGAATGGGGAACTATTTCAATAGTTGTTTTGTTTAGGCTAAGTATAGAGAAGGATGCTTTGTCAGCAGCAGTATGTCTAGAAGGGGTAAAGATCATTATTTTAGATTTGGAGGCATTTAGGGTTAGGTGATTGTCAAACATCCAGGACTCAGTGGAGGAGAAGGCTTCTTCTGTAAGGTGTATTAGTAAAGGAAGAGTTTTGGCTGAGCAGATGATAGTGGAGTCGTCTGCGTATTGCACCAGTTTAGCATTGGGGATCTTTTGATGGAAATCATTGATGAAAATGTTAAATAGTAAAGGACTCAAAATAGAGCCTTGGGGTACACCTGTTGGGGTGTGAAGGAAAGAGGAAGTGCAGTAGTTCCATTTTACAGCTTGTTCACTGGCTGAGAGATAGATGGAGAACCATTTGATAGACAAAGAGGAGAGATTAAGATGGGAGAGTTTAGAAAGTAGAAACACATGAGAGATGATATCGAAAGCTTTAGATAAGTCAAGGAGGAGCGTAGAAACTATGTTCCCAGAGTCACTAGTAAAGTTAATGATTCGAGGAAGGAAAGAAGGGCAATGGCGGTGCTATGTCCTGGTATAAACCCGTGTTAGGTAGGAGTTAGGAGTTGGTTGTCCAATAGGTAGGGTAATAGTTGGAGGTGAATACATTTTTCGAGTATCTTAAATATAGGAGATAGGATAGCAATAGGGCGAAAGTTGGAGATTGAACAGTTTGTACCTCCTTTATGGAGGGGGATGATGAAGGCTTTTTTCTAGAGGTATGGTACATAGGACTCCTGAATGGAGTGATTGATTAGGATGCTGATTGGAAGGGCTATGGCGTCAGCAGCTAGTTGGAGAAAGTTGGATGGAATGTTATCTGGGGCATTAGAGCAAGGTTTTAACTTTTGTAAGAGCTTTTTATAGTGTGGGTAGGAATGGATTTGAGAGTAAAAGGGGAGGACAGGGTTCATGGATGTTTTGTTATCAGTTAAGTTGGTGGGATGTTGTTAGGGAAATAAGAGGTGAGTTTGCCTATGGAGTCAATGAAAAAGGAGTTAAATTGGGTAGCTAGGTGGAGGTCTGGTGTGTCTGGGTCAGGGGAAGGGTTCTCTTTTTTGCCTGGGTATAATATTGATGAAATACTATTCCAAAATTTTCTGGGGTTGGTTTTATGATTATTTTGAAGTTTAAGGTAGTAGGATTTGCGGTCAGTGGCTATTTATTTTTTTTACTTGATTTCGCAGTTGCTTGTATTCAGCAAGAGAGTTGGGAGTTTTGCATTTTTGGTAGTATTTCCAGATTTTATATCGGTGATGCATAAGTAGTTTTGTGTCTTTAGTTAGCCAGGGGGCTGTTTTGGATCTGAGTCTTTTGGTTCTACTGGGGGCGAAGTGATTAAGTATATCAGTGTACATTCTATTGAAATGTGAGACTGCAGCATCTAAAGGGAGAGACTTTAGAGGGTTCCAGTCTATCTGTTTTAAGGTATAAGCGAAAATTAGGGGGTTGAAGTTTTGCATGCTGCGGGTGGTAATGTGTCTGTGTTGAAAGAGGATGGTGGAAGGGGAATGGCATATGTAGGCAGGGAGATGGTCACTAAGGGAGTCTGCGAGAGTACCACTATCAGAAACTCTGTTTGGGTGGGAGACTAGTATCCATTCAAGGATGCTACCTGTGGTGTAATCTTTATTTGGTCTAGTAGGGGTTTTGATTAGCTGTGTGAAATGATATAGGTTGATGCTTTGAAAAGGGGTAGATGAGTCAGTGGAAGACCAGTTTATGTTGACATCACCTAGGATTACAGTCTCACTATTTATGTTGGAAGTGAACCAGGCAAGAATATCTTCCAGTATAGGGATATTGTTACCAGGAGGAATGTACAGGAAGGCAATGCATAAAGTTTTATTGTTATTTACTTTGAGAAGGGCAAGGGTTAGCTCGGCGGTGTCAAATGAGGGTATGTGCTTAGTATAGTGTGTTACTGTTAAGGAGGAGGAGAAGAGTAAGGCTATTCCTCCACCTTTCTTTTGAGGTCTGTCACTTCTTATAAGTTTATAGTTAGGGGGAATAATTTTGGTATCTTTTATGTGTGGTTTTAGCCAGGTTTCTGTGACAGAGACAATATCAGGTTTGTTATGAGAGATCCGGGCATAAAAGCATTAAGTGTGGCAAGGAGAAGAGATTTGTGGTGCAGGGGAGAGCTATGTGAATGTGGTTTAGAGGTGGAGTTGTATGAAGGCCCTGGGTTAGGGTGTATGTCTCCAGAACGGAGGAGGGTGATAAATTGTGAGTAGAGTATGGGTAGGTATCTATTTTCTAACGGGTCATAGGTGTAGATATTGGAACCTAATGAGGTGAGTTTGGTGGGTATGGGAAGTGGTTTACTAGGGGTAAGGAAGAGCTTCCTTTGCAATAGAAAAAATTCATTATGTTTGTAGAGGTGGGGGGAGGCTTGGGTTGTAAAGGGAAAGTCTTTTTTAATGTAAATCTCAGTTGTATGAAAGGGAGGGGAGTGTTGGAACTGTGGGACACTAGTAAGGTAGAGTAAGCAAAAGAGGATTAGGCTTAGAAATAAGGGTATTCGAGCATAGGCTGATTTTGTTTGCATGATGGGAGACAGAGTATGAGTTGAGTGAGAAGGATGTGTAGGAAGAGAGATGGTTAATAACTTTGGGAGGAGAGGATTAGAATGAATTGTGTGAGGGTGTATTCACAGGGATGTAGAAGGGTGGAGTGGAGGGGGGGGAAAGGCAGTTGTAGTAGAGAGTGGATAAGGAGTAAGTGGGGGACAATATTTGGAGGGTTTGGCTACTGGTTATCCTGATGGGGTGCGTGCACTGTATTGTTAATCTAATGCATGTGTTGGTACATAATTTACATTTTTTTAAATCTTCATTAATTTAATTTTATATCCCCAAAAGACTTGAAATTGTCCCATTATGTTTCATGACTCTGAGAAACCCTTTTCTGAATTTACCAGGTGCAAGATATCATCTGCAAATTAGGCCAACTTTTTTGATTACCAGACTAATTATATCCATGAATTTGAGTCCGTTATTTTCTTTGTCAGTGGCTCAAAATATAAAGCAAACAACGAAGGGGAAAGAGGACACCCCTTCTTGTTTCCTCTGTTCAGACACAGCTTATCAGAGAGGAACTCTCCCACTTTAATTCTTGCCTCCCATCCTCCTTCTAATTTGCCTTATTATTGTATCAGGGAATGCAAGTGCTTCCATTGTCCTACTCATAAAATCTGAGCTTACTCTGTCAAATGCTTTCTCTGCATCAAGACTCACCAACAACAGTAGTATTTTCTTACATTCTGCTTCCCACTGGATCATCATTGTTGTGTTAATATTGTCAAATGTTTGTCTCCCTTCCACAAAACCATATTGATTCATATCTATCAATTTGGCAATACCTTCGACATTTTTTAACTAGTGTAGACATACTTTATAATCATGGTTTAAAATTGAAATGGGTGTACATGAAGCTGAGTTTGATGGGTATTTACCATCTTTAGGTGTTACAGCAACCATTATTTCTTCCAAGATGTTGGTGCTTCCCCTCCATTTGAAATACTGTTAAACTAAAACTTACATGTTTTTGTCACTTTCTTTCCTCCTAATTACGTGACGTCCCCAGGAATGCCCTCTGTTCCTGAAAACTTTCCTGCAAATTGATTATATATCACTATTTTTATCTCATCTTCGCCTGTCTTAACTGTAATTATTGAGCCTCGACTACTTCTGACCTTGGCATACTTAAGTCTTCCATAAATATTTCAATTCATGCTCCTTCATGATTTCCCCATTTCTCTGCTTTTATATCAAGTTTCATAAAATTTCTAAAATATCTCAAGTACCTTGGCAGGATCTCTGGTTATTTTTCATGTTATGAGCTCCCTAAGTTTGGCAGCAAGCATTTCTATTTTCTGTTCCCCAAGTCATTGTGCTAAAAGTTTTTGTGCTCTGCTGTTATCAAAAAACAAAAACAGTTGCTTAACAACAATCATTGTAAACTCAAGCATGTTGTCCGAGTACTCCTTTATTTTCTCTTTAATACTGTGCAGTTGTCCCTCTTCTTTTTATGTGATATTCCCCTTATTCGGGTAACTTTACCTTTGTCAACCGCTCTAAATAATTCCTATTAAATTTAACCTTATCTCTTTTTATTTTATTTCTACCCTATTTTTAAAGTCCATATTCAATTTATTTCACTCAGTAGCTGTAACTTATGAAGAAATGTCTGTCTTCCCTAATAAGTCTTGAATAATTTCCACTAACCATTTTAAATCCTGTTTTCTTAAAGGTAGGTGGGAAAGTATCAGTGTGTCATTTTACTTCATCACCCTATGTTCTTATCTTGGTTTTTATTGGTGCAGTATTTTAAATAGTTACTGGATGTGTGTCAAAGTGTTCAGTTAAATGACCAAATTCTGTGAAATATATATTTTTGTGTAGTCTGGCCCAGTTGTTGTACCTTGGGGAATAATATGTCAGTTTTCTATAAGCTCTTGCTACTGAATTCATGTCTTTCGTACCAAATAGTTTCACAAATTTCTTCAGAAATCTACCCTCCTTTGTTATATTTCCCCTAGGTCCCCCAGATACATCCTCACTGTTGTAAATCATGTTCCAGTCTCCACCTATAAGTAGTAATCCCTGCTGAAAGTGGATTGTTTTCCCCCATATTTTCTTAAGATGCATAAGAGCAGTTTTGGGTGAAATATAAATACATGCCAGCATAATCCTCCTCCCTTCCCAGTCGCCCCTTACTAGCACAGATATATCATTATTATCTTTTTCCCTCTTCTATCACTATTAGAGCTCTTCTATCAATTAGTTTAATTGCTCCCCCTTTGTCTGATAATCTGCTGAATATCCATCCTGAAATCCTTTTATCAAATTTGCATGCTCGTTTCTTTCCAAATGTGTCTCCCACAGCATTGCCATTTGAACGCTGCATTTCTTAATATAATTCAATATTTTTATCTTTTTATCTATACCTTTAAGGCCATTTACATTCCAAAATAATATGGATAGTGAAGTCATTATGATAAGAAGTTATTGTTCTCACCTGTTATATATGACAGCTTTTTTTGAATGTGTATTTCTAACTTTTGTTAGATGTACACACTAATGTATGACAAGTTGATCTTTTATGCAGTTTTTTCTCAACTTCCCCATTTGAACCTATGTCACATTTTCAAGACTTTTTGTTTTAATGAAAACCCTCAAAAAAGATTTCTTGTAATCCACATAACCTATTAATTAGAATAAACACACAAAACTATGTACATCTTCAAAAAATGAAGTTTAAACGTCCTGATAGGGACAATTGCCCCAAAGTGCATTTACCTAACCTGAAATTAAGGTTATCCATGCTAAAGTGCATGTTATATCCTGTGTTCCAACTTACATTGATTGCTGTCTGTTCTTTTCTTATCTCTGTTCTCCTCCCAGATGTGAAAAACAATTTGTAGGTTTACAGAAAACATTAAGTTTTAGCATTAGGAAGAGGTGTACTGATTATGTTTGAATAAAACTAAATTATACACTGCTGTAATTAATTCATTGAAGTATTAAAGCTGTTAATGAAGCTGATAGCCCTTATTCACTTTCAGTAATTTCAAACATTTTTTACTGAACTTTATGCCCTTGCACCTTTTTAAATGTTGCATTTCCCTCAGCAAACAATGGTCAGAACACTCAAGATGATTTGCTTGTACCTGCAGGCAAGTCATCGCCATGGAAACATATTGTACAATGAGAAAAAAAAAAAACAACTTACAACTCTGCGGGTGTATGCAGGAGTCTTTGTCAAAGTAACCCAGAACAAAACAGAATGTAAAGCTGCCATCAGCTGCAGACTTCTTGAGCCCCACTGAAGATTTGCAAAAGGAAAAAAAAAAACAGCTAATATCATTGCATATTCAAAAATCTTTTCACTTCTCGTGGCATTCATTGTTGTCTTATTTTTTAAACCTATTTGCTTACAGAAAACACTTGATGTTATGTTGTCCTATCTCACCTTTATTCTTACTTGGATGGGTTCGGTGCTGATCCTTGGCTCCGACTCGGCCGAATACACAGCTGGAAGTCTCAAACTTGGCTCGTGGCAGGTAGGTATCCCATGATGCAATGGTGCAACTCTCCAGATCTCGTTTGCTTCTTTACGAGGTTGGATGTGCTCTTCTTGGCCGTGGCTAAGTTTTTTGTCTTTTTTCACTTTACTAGCTTAAACTTTTAGGATTCTTACATTAGTAGTGTTTTTGTGTGATTAGATAGTTAGATTTACCGTGTAGCTTACCTTAGCTCCTTTCTACTGTTGTGTGCTGTTGTTTGGCCATTGTTTTTTTCACAGGCCTTCTTCTATTCCATAGTTAATTATCGTAGTGTTGTGTTTAGTCTACTCTCGCACTTAGTTTGTCATTTAACTCGTTGAAGTTAGAGAGCTAATCACCCATTTTAGTTAGAGGGCTTGTAGTATTATTGTGTGTTCTTTCCTTGGTATCTGGGTCTGTTTAAGTTAGAGGCCCTAGTGCTCGCCTTTTGTCAGAGCAAGTTAGTTTTCTAATATATCTTTATACTTAGATGTGCAGTGTTTATTAGCTTAGAGTGTGTTTATATATATAGCAGTGTTCTGAGTTAGTTGCCTTTTGTAATCCTTTTGGGAACTTCTGTCTTCTATCATGTCTAAAGACTCTAGGAAGAAAGAGCATAAGCCTTTGGGCTTTAAAAAATGTCAGAAATGTACCCAGAAAAATGTCAATTACAGACGGACATGTAATTTACGTATATTGTCTAGGGGCTATACATTTACAGGAGGATTGTACTTTCTGCCACTCATTTAGTGCACGTGTGTTACAGGAGAGGAGAAACAAATTGATTCTTAAGAGGCTCTTAATGCCAACCTTTGAGTAAGCTGTGCAGAGTGCTTCTTCTTCTTCTTCGTTCCCTTTTTCTTCCAAGAGGGACAAACCATCCAAAAGGCCATCACCTGTCTCTTTGTCTCAGTCTGAGCCTCCAGAAAAATTGTCAAAACTTTCTAAGCCATCTACCTTCTCGGCTCCACAGGCCTCAGAACCAACGGAGGTCATCATTATTGACAAGCCTTCGGCCCCAAGGTCTTCAGAGCCTCAAGATGCAGTGTCTCGGAGCTGGTCCATTGACATTCCACCGGCCTCCCCTACCTTGAGATCTCCCATTTTGGAGAGATCTCGTTCACCTTCTCTATCCTCCAGGTCCACTAGGAGCCTATCTGATGATGACGTGGAGTGGGTGGTGCGCAGACTCCTGAAGTCACTGGCGCTAGCTAAATTGTTCTCGGCAGCCTTCCAAGACTCTTGCATCCACTGTTGTTTCTCCTCCGAGCCAAGCTGGATCTTCAGAGCCAGAGTGCCTGGTACCACTTACTGTAGAACTGTCAGTTCCGGGACCCCCTTTGGAGATTACAGAACCAACATCTGCTCCAACTCTCTCGGTGCCGTGCGGACTGTCTGGGAGCTGGGGTTTTCCAACCAGCCCCGGGGAGATGCTTGGGCCCAAATGTCTTCAGTTCCAAGTCTACCCCTTGGTGTGTCAGCTCAGGTGAGCTCGGCTCCTACATTGGCCTCGGAGCCGATCTGTCTGGGGCCGGGGTGTCCTCCATCTCCTCAGAGCCGGAGATATCTTCAGAACTGGTGGGATCTGCTTTTGAGCTGATGAGGAGTGTGCTGTCCCCCTCTACACCTCTACATGGGGATACCAGCATTCGTCCCCCCAAGGCACCGGTTACTGTCTTGGCACCACCTCATCCACAGGACAGCAGAGATCCAGATCCTCAGGATCCCCCATTAGGTGAACCCCTTTCTTCCAAGGCCTCCCCAGAATACCCTACTGAGGAGCCCCCTCAAAAGAGGACATGTGCAAGAGGAAGCATATAGACTCCCCTGATGAGTTTGTCACTTCAGATACTGACCTCGAGGAGTCAGAAGGGTCCCCACGGTCTTCCACTAATGATATCACATTTGCAGATATCTTGGAGATCCTAAAGCAGCGAGGCAGCTAGAAAACCATCACCCCTTCTGATGAGGAGTCGGTGTACCTGAAGGCTTTTGGATCTCAACCTTCAGCCCCCTGGGTGTCTCCACCTTTTGATGAACTAATGGACTTGGTCAGTCAAAAGGTGTGGGAAGCACCTGACACTATGGAACCAGTCCCTTGGAGGCCAAACAAGTTGTTGTCAGCCCCTTACTGGAAAAATTTTATCACAAAGGGTGTACCAGTAGATGCTATGGTGGTGGCAGCAGCCACCAAGAAGGAACTTTCTGAGACATCCTCATCTGTTCATCCTCCGAACAAAGATTCTCAAACGATGGACATACGAAAAGCTTGTCTTTTTGTCAGCGACTTTTACACTCCGATCGCTGAGCTACCAAACTCAGTTTACAAGGCTGCAAAGATATCTCCTGAAGGAGCTAGGAGATACTCTACAAGGTTCATTAGCTGCAGGGGTGAAGAAAGTCTCCTCCCAGCTGTCCACCTTAAATTCTGTCATTAACTCCTCCATGAGACTGATATCTTATGCAGCGGATGGAGCGTGCAGGGCAGCAGGTTCAGGAGTTTCCTTGAGGAGACACTCCTGGATGCGCTTGTGTAATTTTGCGAAACCCTTTAAGTCTACCTTTACTAATGCCTCCTTTGATAGTTCCTCATTTTTGGACCCAAAGTAAAAGACACACTCACCAGATGCGAGCAGGAAGGGAAAACTCTTTCTGCTGTTGGAGTACGTTTTTCTGTACCTTCAAGACCTTACCCTAAAGGTCAGAAGAGTGGAAAAATGTGGTTCAAAAGATCCAAGGGAACTTTCCAAGACTCACGAGGTGAATCCTTCCCCAGGGGAAGAGGGGGAGGTAACAGTGGTAGACGTCCTAGAGGCAGAGGGGGTCCGCAAAACCAGGGTGACCATGATTCCTTTCCCGGATGTTCCTATCAGTGCTCTTGAAAGGAGGCTTGCCTGCTCTACTCTTGAGGCAGTCGGGGGACATTTGTCTTTGTACCCAGAAGCCTGGCAAAGTATCACAAGAGACAAGTGTGTACAAAGCATAATATCCAGAGGATATTCCATTCCCTTTTGCCGCCCTGTCCCACAAATCAGAACAATCCTGGATGTTCCACCCATTCTAAGGGAGCAAGCAACTATAGAAATCCAAAAGTTGCTGGACAAAAGAATCATCCAAGAAGTCCCCGCAGACCAAACAGGATTCAGAATTTACTGAAGATTCTTTTTTGTGCCAAAATGAACAGGGAACTGGAGACCCATATTGGATCTCACCAAGTTAAACAAATCTGTCAAAAAGTCCAAGTTTCGACTGGTGACACTGCAGTCAATACTTCCCTTCTTAGGGAAAGATTATTGGATGTGCTCAGTAGACCTCCAAGATGCATACTACGACATAAAAAGGAGTCACTTACACTTCTGGCTGAGAGCCAGTCATTATCTGTTCCGAGCTCTGCCCTTTGGTCTCACTACAGCCCCCAGAGTGTTCACCAAATGCATGGCAGTAGTAACGGCTCACTTGAGATGTCTTGGATTCCAAGTGTTTCCGTATCTGGACGACTAGCTCAAAACTGCCACCACCAAGCATCTACTCCAACAAACCAGGGATGTGACATTGGAAATCTGTGCTCAGTTAGGCATAACAGTCAACTTACAAAAATCTGCCTTGTTGCCCTGTCAGCATACTACCTTCATAGGTGCAAACCTAGACACTGTTTCCATGATGGTATGTCTTCCAACTGACAGAATTCCAGCCCTCAGGCAACAAGTACTTCACCATCTTCCCAAGGACAAGGTAAAGGCAAAAGTAGTTCTGAAACTCCTAGGGACAATGGCTTCAACCGTAACACTAGTTTCTCTTGCCAGGATGCATATGAGAATCTTTCAATGGCTCCTGTTCTCCCAATGGTCGCTTCAAGAACTTCCGATGTCCCACCTGATCAGAATAACGGAGTCATCCAAAAAGGACCTACGGTGGTGGAGCCATTCCAGCCATGTGACTATCAGGAGACCCATTATTCCATGACAACCTGTTGCTACAGTGACCACGGACACTTCCCAGATAGGGTGGGGAGGCATTATCTGGGAAGGATGGTGGGGGGGCATTATCTGGGAAGGACGATCCAAGGTATATGGCAGGAACATGAGGCCCACTTGCATATCAATGTTCTAGAGGTACGAGCAGTGCTTCTGGCGTTGCAAGCACTCCATGACTCTCTTCCATTGGGGACGATTGCTATACAGTCAGACAATATGTCGATGGTTTGGTACATAAACAAACATGGAGGAACCAAATCATACCCACTTTGTCGCGAGGCTCTGAGAGTTTGGCAATGGGCAGTTTCTTCCCAATGCTTTCTAGTAGCAATGCACATCCCGGGGAAATCCATCATGATAGCCGACAAGCTCAGCAGGGCAATATTAATGCATCATGAGTGGTCTCTGAACCAGAACATAACCTAAAAGATTTTCCAGAAATGGGGTCAGCCTTGTTACGATCTTTTCACCACTCCCATGAATGCCAAGTGCAGCAGCTACTTTGTCCTAATTCCCCCACTGGGGGAGACACCGAGAGATGCACTTGCACACGATTGGGCATTCAGAACTTCTTTATGCATTTCCCTCATTTCCCCTCATACCCAAAGTCATCCTGAAAGCAAAATCCTTGGGAAACAGGATGATTCTCATTGCCCCATATTGGCCTCAACAGACTTGGTTCCCCTTCCTCTGGCCTCATCTTCAGGAGAAGCTGGGGAATCTGGACCCATTTCCAGACCTTCTGACACACGTCAGGTGCAGTTCATCCTTCTCTCCACACTCTCAACTTGACAGCATGGCTGCTCCACTTCCCAATTTAGTCAGGCTTCAGAACTTCACTCCAGCAGTCAAACACACACTGATGTCCTCTCATAACGTTTCTACTAGAAGACTATACACTAGCAAATGGAAAAGATTTTCTCACTGGGCACAAAATAGAAACATTGATCCTTTTTCTGCACCTATTCAGTCCATTCTAGAATTCCTGGCGGAAGTCTTCCAGGAAGGCTCGGCTGCAGCAACTATTAGAGTCTAGCTGGCTGCAATTTCGAATTTCCACATTTGTGACCATTCTCCTAATTTAATGTCGCACAGGTTGTGTAAAGCATTTTTAAAAGGTGCTTCCTTATTGAGACCTCCTTTTAAGGAACCACTTCCTTCTTGGGATTTAAATTTTGTCCTATCTCATCTTACATTGCCCCCGTTCGAGCCTTCATCTTGTGACCTCAAATTTCTTTCCTGGAAGACCATTTTTCTAGTAGCCGTAACATCTGTCAGAAGAGTCTCAGAGTTGCAGGCACTGTCTGCCCGACCTCTATATCTGATCTTTCACAAGGACAGGGTATCGTTACGAACTAATCCATTCCTTGTACCTAAGGTTTGCTCTTAATCCAATATCAATCAGTCCATTGAGCTCCTGGTGTTTTTCCCCAACCATAGCAACAAGGTGGAGTATAAACTCCATCAGTTGGATGTACATAGACAGCTCAGATTCTGTTTGCATAGAACTAAAGATTTCAGGAAATCTGACCAATTATTCATCTCCTTCTATGAGGCAAAAAAGGATATGCCAGTTTCTAAAGTCACCCTTTCAAATTGGCTCTCAAATTGTATCACCTTTATCTGTACCTGCAATAATAGAGAGCTGCCATTCAGAATTAGGGGTCATTCAACTAGAGCATTAGCTACATCATCTGCTTTTCAGGCCAGAATGTCTATGGACAGCATTTGTGCTGCAGCTACATGGGCCAATCCTCATACGTTTATCACTCATTACAGGGTGGATTTGCCCTCCAGGGATAGGGCCTCTTGGTTCCACTGTGGTCAAAGGTGTACTCTCACGAGCCACCCAGGAAAAAGGTGCTAGGGACGCTGTCCCCATCCAAGGTAAGAATGAAGTCGAGATAGGACAACATAACATAAAGAAGTTATGTACTCACCATAACATTCCATGTTTGTTGTCCATCTCGCCATTCATTCTTACGACCCCTTCCCCCATCCAAGGACTCCTAGAGGACCTGGTGGTGATCTTTCCTCTTTACATGAGCTCCTTGACTCAGTTTGTTTCTCCTTGATGTGGGATCTTATATATTTTTATATTATTCATTAGTAAGTTAGCAGCAAACAAGATCTGGAGAGTTGCACCACTGCATCATGGAATACCTACCTTCCACGAGCCAAGTTTGAGACTTCCAGCTGTGTATTCGGCCGAGTCGGAGCAGAGGATCGGCTCCGAACCCATCCAAGTAAGAATGAATGGCGAGATGGACAACAAACATGGAACATTATGGTGAGTACATAACTTCTTTTTTTTATTAAACCAAGGGCATTAAACTAGACCGTCACCTGTGCAAAATTAAGGGAAAAAAATCTCATCTCTACATAAAATAGAATGAATGAACTTTTACACCCCACCCCAGCAGCCCAAGACAGCAGCATATTAACTTAAACTTGCTTTTTTCCTAGACCTTCTTTTCTTTTTACATTGTAAAGCCTATATTTCTTTATTTGTTTTAATGTCTTTATCACATACAGAAGTCACTGAAAAGACTTGGCCTCCCCCACATTTAAAATACCCCTGACTACATACTACACAAAACTGCTTTACTATATAGGATGCAGATTACAGCATGAAATATTTTATACAAATACTTTTGTTTTACTTACATTTTCTTTTTTTTACCTTTTAGCCTCCTCCTAAACACTAATGACATAAAAGGGGGATATATGCTTTACAGTCCTCCCTCAAGTTTAACAAAGTCCAGTCTTTCTCAGCCATTTTTTCTTGCAGAGCCATATTTCTTAAATATGATTGATAATTTATAATGTCACATTTATTCAATATTTTTTTGTTTTGCTGGTCTTCTTCATCTCCATCTTTCAACATCAAACTGTGGTTCAGGTTGAGGTGCTCCCAGTTCTTTTAGTCAACTCCTGTGCTTTTTTTCTGTCTGTGAAGCTTTTTCCTTTGCAACTTTGGAAGAAGTTTCACTGGCAGAGTTTCTCTGATCTTTATTCTCAAAAGAATGAGAATCAGAGTTCCCTTCTGTTTGATGGCTCACGTTTTGTTGGATAAATGTATTTCCTCCTTAGCCTGTTCTTCATCAAAAATGTCTTTGATCCTCCAGAAATAAAATATTTTTAAGACAGCTGGATGCAGTAGCTTGAATTCTCACACCTACAATGTGGGTTTAAAAAATTTAGTAGTATGGTACCAACGAATCATCCAATTCTTGAAGCATTTTGTAAGCTATGTGAACAGAATTTATGTAAGTTGTTTGATACTAAACCAACTAACAAAAGATTCTTTAATATGAGCAAGAGTGAGGAAGAAGCGCTTAATGCAGTATGGAATGATACCTCTATAGTAATACGCCCTGCAAATAAGGGCGGCATAACTGTGGTCATGGATAGAGGGTTTTATTTTGATTCTTTCAATAATATGTTAATGGATGGATTGGTGCATGAGAAGGTAGACATTAAATGTGTACATAATTTGATAAAAGAAATGCGTTATATGGTGAATGATTATATGTTAAGTTTTTCGATCACTATGGAACTAGCACAATATCTTACAGTTGAGTCCCCTGTTGTACTCATGTTTCAAGGACAGCCTAAGGTACATAAGGACCCCAGAACACCCCCTTTCAGGTCCATAGTAGCTGGGAAAGGGTGGGTCACTGAGCCCTTTTCCATTTTTGTTGAAAGCCATGTCAGGCCTATCTTGTATAAATCCAGTACCATATTGAGGGATATTAAACATCTTTTACAAGACTTATATGGATTTATGGAAAGTTATAATAAATGGTGTGATTATATGTTAGTCACTTTAGATGTAGTGTTCCTGTTTGCAACTATACCTAATATTGAAAGGATTGAATATTTACGTAGGTACTTGAGCAACCGGAGTGAGTATGAGCACAGGCTTGTAGAGCTAATATGTGATTTTATGGATGTGGTACTTAACAACAATATATTTGTGCTTGATAACTGTTATTATAAACAGAAACATGGTGTGGCAATGAGGATGTACTGCGCCAACAGTTATGCCAATGCTGTGATGGTGCAATGGGAATTGGAGGAGGTATTTGGAATGGAGCTATATTTACAGAATATGCTCTTTTACCGTCGTTTTGTTGTTGATGTTTTTTTCGCTATGGGGTGGGACCCTTGAGGATTTAGAATGATTTGTGCTAAAGTTACATGAATCCAATATTTTCTTGAGATTTACTTATAAATGGTCATGTACGTCTATGGAGTTTCTTGATGTGCTGATAAGTAAATGGGCAGACCATATACTTACTACTAGTTTATTTAGAAAGAAATGTTATAGGAACTCGATACTTCACAGGAGAAGCATGCAGCCTAGAAGGGTATTTAACAGCATAATAAAAGGCTAAAGCATGAGGGTTTCTCGATTGCATAATGTTGATGTAGATTATATGTGTGGTTGTGAGACCCTTAGGCAGTCCTTGAGACATACAGGCTACAAGGACAGTGAGGTGGGTCCTATTTTGGTGAATGTTGATTCTATAAGAGAAAAGCAAGCTAAGCCATATTTTTCTTCTCGTCAGGGATTAGCTGCAACAGGAAGAGGGAATGGAAGGTCTAACAACTCTATGGGAAGGGTTAAAGTGTCAATGGCATATACAACTTATTATTGATGCTGTTAAGAAAGTATTTCAGAGTCATTGGCATCTTTTGATGATGGATGAAAAAATTGGTAGAGTGGTGGGGGAGACTCCCATGTTTGGATTTAGGAACTGTAAGTTACTTAAAATGATGTTATGTTATCCAGATAAAGGGAATACAGTATGTGAGAAAAAATATGGAACTTACCCATGTGCCTCATGTAATTTCTGTGGGCTGATAAACAGTGATGGTAAGTTTTATGCAAAGGCAACATGTACAATGAAGCATTTGTTATATTTGGCACATTCTGGGTGCTGTAAAAGATTTAACGTTGAGAAAACAGATCGCACCCTTAAAGAGCGTATGAGGGAACATTCTTATAGCATACAAATGGGCAATATTACGAATGCCCTTGCTAGATATGTGGCAGCTAGTGATCCAATTCACCAGTTTAAGTTTAGGGCTATACAAGTCCTGCAAGTTGAGTGCTAGGCTGGGGAATAATAAGAATAGCACTAGTGAGGCAGAACTTAGATGGATCCTTAAGTTGAGAGCTGATAAAGGATCCGGTTTGAATAGTACGGTCTCTATTAGACCGATACTTGATAAGAGGGGGCTACCTAGAGTCTATATTAGATAAACAAAAGTTTATCTTACTGAACGCTGACATTATTGAAAATTCCGGAACTCGAAACTGCAATTGTGGGGGACTGCTCCCCCCACACATCCCCCGCTAAATATATATTCCAACTCAGAGATCGCACTACAGTGAGGAAAGGGCAAATATTCCCATTTTCACTGTACTGCAATCTCACAATTCCCGTTTCGGGTTCTGGGATTTTCGCTCATGTTAGCGTTTGGTAAGATAAACTTTTGTTTATCTAATGTAGACCTGCTACCTAGATAGGATGTGTTTGCCAGTTGGTATAGTTAAATGTATGTCCTGTTTTTATTTCATGTTTTAAAATTTATCTGTATGTTTTTTATATTGAAAGGGATCTTGTCCTTTAAAATAAGTAATGATGTCATCTGAATACAAGTAATTGGTTTATGTAAATGGGCATTGCTTTGGGACATGCTGTTGGTGAATTTAAACTGTTTTAATTAATCATGTGAGTATATATGATGTATGTCTGTGTGTTTTACTATAATTATGGTCTGATGAAGCCAATGTTTGTTTGGTGAAAGCGCTTACCGACTTGCAAATATTTTATTCAAGCATCTGAACATATTCACTATCTTCATTGGATGTTTTTATGAGTGCCATGCCTCCTGCTGCCATATTGTGTTTTGTTTTACTTAAGACTTTGTTTGTTGGCGACTGGTTTACTCGCTGGGTGATTGTGCTTACATTATTTGCAAAGGGCATTCATTTCGAAGTGTTTCTTACTCTGAGCTTCTTCTGCTGTGTACAGTTTATTCACAAAGTATAGTCATTTCAAAGTATTTCCTACACTGATAAAGAGTGGTTTCACAAAGTACAGTGATTTTAAAGTCTTCTTGTGCTACAGAGACTTGTTTGGCAAAGTGCAGTTATTTCAAAGAGTCTGTTGTGCTGTTGGGGATAATTACAAATTCTGGCATAAAGTTCTGGCATAGGTGTGTGTGTGTGTGTGTGTGTGTGTGTGTATGTACGTGTTCATTCGTACATATTTCCAAGCACCTTCACTATTGTGTGTTGATATGGCAGAGGCATTTTGTAGTCCCAGCCCACTTGTGTTTGATCATACTGTTGCAGAGAACTGGAGAGTATTTTAGCAAGAATATGATATTGTCGTACAAGCAGCTTTTTCTGACAGATACACATACTGTACAAGGGCATTAATTTTGCTTAACTTAGCTGGGTCAGAGGCTATTGAAAGAGAGCGTTCATTTGTGTATTCACCGGCAGTATATGCAGGAGGGGGGAAACTGCCATATTGTTGTACCGGCTGAGTCAGTGGAGGACCCTGAGTGCTTGAAATGTAAATTTAGAGAAATGTGCAACCCCCAGACAAATGTTACATTAGAGAGGCACCTGTTTTATACAAGAGACCAAAAGCCAGGTGAAACTTTTGCAGCTTATACCACTGACTTGAGAAATAAGGCTAAAATGTGAAGATATGGAGACTTGAAAGATGAGTTAATAAAGGACAGGCTGGTGTGTGGTGTTAATAATGCTGTAGTGAGAAAGAAAGATTTTGCTTCGTGACAGTGATTTAACATTAAGCAAAGCCATAGAGATTTGTCAAATTCATGAGCTCACAGAAAGGCACACACGTATGTTTGCAAGTGATAAGAGCATGGTTTCAGCAACCTGTAGAGTAAGCATAGACAGCATACAGCATGTGGCAAGCAGAGGCAGGTCTAAGCACATGGGAACTGCAACCCCTGTGGGATTCCCTGGGAAGACCCGTGGCTTTCTAGCAAGTTCCAAGACTAACTCAGCAAGACAGACATGCTCAGTGCAGTATAAGGGTGAGTCAGCAAAACCCAAGTCAAGTCTTATTGTTAACTGTCGTTACTGTGGTGCCAACCATGAGTCTAAAAGAAAAAAGTGCTTAGCATTTGGTCAGCAATTCCAGAAGTGTAAAAAATGGAACCTCTTTTAAAAGTTTTGTAAATCAAGCAAGACTCATTCAGTTATTAAGAAAGGTCACTCAAAAAACAGATTGATCATATAGAAGGCTGCAACCCTTTTTCATGCTATTCAGCTGGGAACAGTTACATCTTGCAATTTTATGTAGTCTGAAGACATGTGCAGTCATTGTTATGTCTCAGAGACTATTTAAGAATGAAATTGCTTTATTTTACCAATGAAGTACATCATGTAAGCATATGCCGCAGTTCCAGCATCATTGACGCTGTTTTCTCAGAGTATGCTGATGTTTTTAATGACAAGCTAGGCAAACTTCCAGTTGTGTACTCCATGAAAGTAGACCCAGAGTTCAGTCCAGTGGTCAGACCAGCAAGGAGAGTTCCAGTAGCTATGCAGGGCAAAGTCAAGGCACTAATTACACAAAATGGTGCAGCAAGGTGTGATTTGTCCAGTCACAGAACCAACTGAGTGGGTGTCTTCCATGGTAGCTACTCATAAGAACATTTCAGATGAAATCAGAATATGCAGTGACACCAGGAGACTTAAACAAGACATTAAAGAGACCTCATCATCCTATGCATACAGTTGAGGAGATTGCTGCCCTCCTGCCAAATTCCACTGTTTTTTTCTGTCTTAGATGCAAAAAGTTTATTTTGGCATGTAATGCTTGACTGCATATCTTCACTACTGACTACATTCTGTACCCCATTTGGTCGATACAGATTCCTCAGGATGCCTCTTGGAATAAATTCTGCCAGTGAAGTCTTTCAGCATGCAATGGAGCAAATTTTTTCAGGCTACCCGTGTGCTATAATAGTTGATGATTTACTGGTTGGAGGCAATGGTGAAACAGAGCATGACAGAAAACTCAGAAAAGTTCTTGACAGAGTGCGTGAAGTGAATTTAAAGCTCAGTTCTCTGAAGTGTAAATTCAGATTACCAGAAGTTACTTATGTAGGTCATTTATTTACCAGTACAGGCTTACGACCAGACCCTTCTAAACTAGCAGCCATTCTTCAGATGCCAGCCCCAGACAATGTCCAAGCTTTACAGCATTTTGTTGGTATGGTTAACTATTTGGGCAAATTTATCCCTGACTTTAGCGAATTATCAGCACCTTTCAGAGAGCTGACACGCAAAAATGTTGCCTGGTCATGGTTGGAACAACACTATGGAGCATTTGATAACCTCAAACAGCAAATTGCCACCCTGCCTACATTGAGATACTGTGATGACCACAAACCAGTAATTCTTTCCTGTGATGCTTCAGAGTTTGGCCTTGGTGCAGTTATTCTTCAAGAGGGCAAACCTTTTGCCTCTGCATCTAGAACTCTTACCCAAACTGAAATGCAGTATGCTCAAATTGAGAAGGAAATTTTGACCATTGTGTTCGCATGTTTGAAGTTCCATGATTATATCTATGGCTGAGCTGTCCACATCTGATCATCACCCTTTAGTCACTGTTTTAAAGAAGCCGATGCATATCCTCCAGCAAGACTACAAAGAATGATGCTCAGACTGCAAAAGTACTATTTCAAATTGGTCTATACAAAAGACAAACTTTCTTTCTCTGGGTGATACCTTATCCAGATCACCGGGAAATACCATGGAACAGCTTGATGCAGAGAATTTTGACTTTGATGTCATGGAAGTGCATATTTCTACCATGAGACTTGATGAACTGAGAGATCATACAAAGATGATCCTGTTTTGCAAAAGCTCAACCACTTCATCAGTGTTGGATGGCCATCAAAGCAATCTTGTGTACCGCTAGAAGTGCAACCTTATTTTCCATACAGAGATGAGATTCTGATGGAAGATGGTATCATTTTCAAAGGTCACAAAGTTATTGTTCCTACTTCCTTACAACATGAATACATTCAGATTTTGCATTGTGGCCACCCAAGTTCCGATTCTACCAAAAGAAGGGCTAGAGGACTAGTATTTTGGCCTTTTCTATCAAAAGACTTTGATAAAGTGCTTTCTTCTTGTGGAGTATGCATCAGCACTAAACCTCATTTGCAAAAAGAGCCACTTCAGCTAAGTCAGCTTCCTGAACTACCTTGGTCAACAGTAGCCACTGACATATTTGAGTGGAACAATCAGCATTACTTAGTGTTGGTAGACTCTTATTTGAACTGATTTGAGTTGAGCTTTTCTCCCCGGGCCTCTACTGAAAATGGACATATATCCAATTAGACTAGCCCGGTCAACAAATGTAAAATAAAATAAAATAAATAAAAATAAATAAATAAATTTTAGATCAATTTACTAACTAGCCTAACATCCAGTACTGTTATTACTAAGATGAAACGTCATTTCTCAGTCCATGATAGTCCACACAAAGTTATTTCTGACAACAGTACCCAGTTTACCAGTCAGTTGTTTCAGAAAATTGCAAAAGAGTGGGACTTTATTCATGTTACTAGTAGTCTTGAATACCCACAGTCAAATGGCCTTACTGAACGTGCAGTACAGAGTGCAAAGCAATTACTTGAGAGGTCAAATTGTGGACAATACCAATATCTTCTTGAATTTACTTAATCTCAGAAATATACCCCGTGACAACCTACTTGGCTTGCCTGCTCAGAGACATCTATCTAGGCAAACCAAAACGACCTTGCCTATCAGTTCTAGTTTGTTGGTGCCTAATGCCAAAAAACAACAGAGCAATCAAAGCCCAACTTTTTAAGAAGCCTTCCTTTCAAAAGTCTAGCAGATTTCTTCATCCATTGAAAGAAGGAGAGACAGTGAGGATGCATACAGCGAAAGGCTTTGAAAGAATTATTCAAGTGAGAGGTATATGTGCCAAGCCGAGATTCTACTTAGTGGAATCTGAGGGTATAGAATACAGTAGAAACCGCAGGCATCTGCTTCCTGTATCAGGAAAGATATTGCAGCATCGTACCTCTGACACAGACTCTAGATCTTAGAGCAACCCTGACAATGTTCATAGAGAAGGACATGTCTCAGTATCCAGTCCTGATGTCTTTCTATTCTCATGTTGCAGTATTCTCACATGTGGGATCCTCCTCATCAGGTGGCCCAAACGTCTGGCTCATATACAAAAGCTTAGCCTGGCTGCTGTAAGGTGCGTGCGACATCACATGCAGGGACTGTAAACCATGAGCCATAAATGTGACGTCCGTTTGCACAGACCTCAGAACTTCTCTGCCGTAGTCAAATGTCAGCTTCCTCATTCAGCTCCATGCTACTGACTTCAACAAAGATAGGTACCCTGTTGGTGAATCGTTTTATACTTTTGGTTAAAGCTTAGGATGCTGTATAGCTTTTATTTAGCTGATTCCATCCATGTCATCCAGGAAGGGAAAATGTAAGTGCGGTCGTCAAATTCTGCACAAAAAAGCATGTTCCATCTGCCAGTCATTTGTTCCTAAAACACCATGCAGCCATCTCACATCCCTTAAGCTCTTCGTCGAAAACCATCGTCTGAAGCGCCTGGCCCTTGGTATGGATCCTGAACCAGCCATCTCGTCTGAACCACCAGAAAAGAAGGCCAGAGTAGTTAGGCTTGAGACTGAGCCTCCAAGTACGGATGTCCCACCAGCTTCTGGTCTAGGGGCTGAGAAATGTCCGTTAGGTCCAGCTTCTTTGGCGGTTACTACTTTGGAAGCCACCCTTGCTTCTCCGGCCTGCATGTCTGCGGACGTACCTGCAGCATTGGTCTGTGATGTTGGGGGGACCAGGTTCGCCCGAACAGACAGTACTACCATCCACCTTCAAAGAAGGCACTTCTACTCCTTGCCTAATGTCAGATACTAGGCCTACTTCAACTCAGCCAAGACTCCTTGCCTATAAAAGAAGCAAAAGACAAAGCATATATCTTCCCCAACAGAAGATGTGCCTGACTGGCAGGCTTTCTCCCAGTCCCTATTTCAGTCCTTTTTGGCCCAAAGGCCTATGGCTTCTCAATCTACTGCCCTTCCAACCTTGAGCCCCAGGAGGCCCACATCTGCTGGACAAATGCCATTGCCTCATACAAAAAAGGAAGATTCTTCCTCCTCTTCTGATGAGTCATTTTCCTATGTCTCACAGCTGCTTCCCCATTGGAATACTGCTCTCCTGATGAGGATTCTTTGGAAGGGGATTCTCCACTTGAGGACATAACCTTTGGGGAGACGATTTCCAAAATGAGGGAATATTTCAAGTGGGATTCCACCCAAATGACAGAAGTGTCAAAGCAATATTTTGAGTTTCTGCAGATGGAATTTCCCTCACCTTCTGCTATCCCTCCTGTAATACCAGCTTACTTGGATGCCTTTGCCTCTGCTTCCAAGACCCCTGAATCTCAGCCACCCTCCCCAAAGAGACCAGACAGTTTATACAAAGTTCCTGATAACTTTAAGTTCCTCATTAAACCTCTTGTGGCAGCTGTGATTGCTGTCTCAGCAGACAAACAAGGCAACTTCCCTCTTCTTCCCAACTGTCATCAGATTAAGACAGTAAGGTGATGGACACATTAGGAAGGAAGATTTACACTTCTTCAACCCTGGCTTTTAGAGCCATCAGTTACCAAGCCCATATGGTTAAGTATGCTCTAGACCTTGTCTCCCAGGCCACAACACTGCTCTCCTCAATGCCAGATTCTCCAAACAAACCTCAGGTTGCCTGTAAGCTCTCTTTGACTGCCCATGTAGCCAGGCATTCCATTTAAATGGAGCTGCGATGCTGCTGAAGCATCAGCTAGATCTGCTGCATCAGCCTCAGTTCTGCATAGGTACTTCTGGCTCAAGTTACAGTCCCTGCCACATGATTTAAAAAACAAAATCATGGATGCTTCTCTTGAAAACAAGTTCCTTTTTGGATAGCAGTCAGCAGAGCTTTTTAAACATCTACAAGAGGAAAGCAAAGAGCTGCAGGATCGCAAGCATCTATTTGTCTCCCCAGTCCATAGGTTTCATAGGAACTACCCAACCAAGCCAAGTTTTGTCAGAAAGGCCTCTGGCCCACCTTCCTCTAAGTCAAGAAAATGTACTAGGAAGCCTCCTTCCTCCAGGACTGGCTCTTCTTACACTACTCCAAGGCATCCCTTTCCTGATGGACCTAACAATGCGTGACTGGTTAGACACCTTTTCTCATCTTCCCCTTCTGCCCGCCTGTCTTCCCCTGTGGCATCAGATCACCTCAGACAACTGGGTGCTTTCAGTTGTGGAAAAAGGGTATTTCATGACTTGGCAGGAAAAGACTTCTCCAAAAGGTATTCCCCTCCCTCCAAAAAAACAAATCCATCTCGTACCTCAGGTCATTCAGGATTTGCTCCAACAAGGTACAATAGAGGGGGTTCCCTCAGGACAAGAAGGTCAATGCTTCTATTCCAGGCTCTTCTAGTTTCAAAAAAGGATGGCCCTTGGAGGCCCATCCTGGACCTGTCACTTTTAAATCCCGTTCTCCAGGTACCTACTTTCCACATGCTATCCCTACAAACCCTTCTTCCACTCTTGACTCCCACTGCCTTCATGGCCACTTTAGACCTGAAGAAGGCATATCTTCACCTCCCTATCCACCCACAGTTTCACAAATTCCTGCATTTTGCTGTGCCATCCTCACACTATCAGTTTACTGCTTTGCCCTTTGGTTTATCCACAGCACCAAGGATATTTAGAAAGTGTCTAACCCCAGCAGTAGTCTTTTGCATAACAAAAGGCATACAAATCTTCCCATACTTGGACAACCTCATTCAGGCAGAGGAAGCAAGTACCTTACAAAGACAACCCATATTCACAATTTCACTTCTACTAAGCCTGGGGTTCACTGTCAGCCTACTCAAATCCTCTGTTACTCCACCCAGGGCCAGAGTTTCTTGGGTTGCAGAATAAGGACAAACCTGATGAAGGCCTTCCTCCCACCAGAAAAGGTCAATTCTCTGACCAGCTATTTTCAGGTTCTACTCCTAGTCAGCTCAGTGTTAGCCAGAGAATGTCTTTGCCTTCTGGGTTTCATGGCAGCCACTCTTCCCATGTTGCCCCTTGCCAGGCTGCACATGAGGAAGTTCCAGTGGTACTTGAAGAATGTTTGGTCCCAGCACTCACACCCCCTAGACTTTCAGGTGCTCTTCCTTCCCTACCTGAACAAGGAAATAAGGTGGTGGATTCAGCAATTCCAACTGAACCCATGTCTCCCATTACAGCCTCTTACAGCAGATCAACAGATGTACACAGATGCATCAGATCTGGCATGGTGGGCCACTATGAACGGACTCAAGGTGCAGTGTCAGTGGGAGCCCTGTCTCAGAAAAAAAAAACACATAAATATCAGAGAAATGACTGCACTTCTCCTAGCCTTGAAGGCATTCCTCCCCCTCATACATCCAGGTCCCTTCAAAATCTTCACAGACAACACCACAGTCCCGTGCTATATCAACAAGAAGGGTGGGAGCAGATCTTACTTACTCTGCAGACTGGCCATACAAGCATGGGAGTTGGCTACTCACTCCAGTATAACCCTACAGGCAGTGTACATCTCATCACAGAACAACGGTCAGGTGGATGCCCTCAGCAGATCATTGTCTCTAAGTCATGAATGGATGTTACAAAGAGATGTCTTCCTGGAAGTAGTCAACTAGTGGGGCACTCCACAGATAGATCTGTTTGCCTCCCCTCAGAACAGACAACTACAGCTATTCTGCTCGAGGCACCCCTCCCCATAAGCATGGAGAGTGGACGCCTTCTCAGTTTCATGCAAGGGGATCTTCCTGTATGCTTCCCCTAATACAGAAGGCCCTGCTAAAAATTCAGCAGGACAAGCCAAACATCTTGCTGGTGACCCCCTATTGGCCAAGGCAGCACTGGTTCCCCCTTCTATTGTCACTAGCCAAGGGCAATCACCACAAGTTGCCTCACAAGCTGGACCTCATCACACAGCACAAGGGATCTTTCATCCACTCACACCTGTAAATACTCAGTCTTTCCCTGTGGGTGATAAACTTCTGATCCCTGTCAGACAAGTTTACTCAGAGGATGTGCTGTCTGTCCTGCAGGAGGCCATGAAACCTAATACTAGTACATCCTATTTATCCAAATAGAAAAGGTTGTCTTAAAAGGCAACTAAACCCCTTTCATGCAGATATACCTCTAGTTTTGTCCTGTGTGTGTGAGCTCCTAAAGTCTGAACTGTCATATTCTTCAGTGAACGTCCACTTGTCTGCTATCTCAGCCTGTTTACCTCATGATTCTCCCTTGTTATCCAGGTTACAGGTGAAGCTTTTTTCTCAAGGAGGTCCTTCACATCAAACCATTGAGGAAACCCATACCTCCTCCTCCTTGGAACTTGAATTTCTTTCTGGAGAAACGTACTACTCCCCCATTTGAACCAGCAGCTTCAGCCACATTAAAAATGTGTACCTAGAAAACTGTTCTGCTAGTAGCCCTGAATTCAGCCAGAAGAATCTCAGCATTACAAGCTCTCATGGCTAACCTCATTTTCCATAAGGATAGGGTATCTCTGCGCATTAACCCCTCCATGTCTAAAGTGGTCATTGAGCTTTCCCTTAACCAATCTGTCCATTTACCTACGTTCTTTTCTTCACCACAGAATGACATTGAGAGAGTGCTCCATTCCCTTGATGTTCACAGGTAACTTAGGTTCTATCAGGATAAGAGTAAGGACATTAGAAAGTCCAACCAGCTCTTTGTGTCCATTCACCCCGCGGCCCTGGGGAAAGCAGTATCCAAGCAGATTATATCTTCTTAGATATCCAAAACTATTTCCTTTTGCTACCCCTTCCATGGAAGACCGTTACCTCACTCTGTGACAGCCCACTCTATTAGAGCAGTGGCCTCCTCAGGTGCTCTCCGAAGAGGTCTAGATACAGCTACCATCCTAGAGGCAACTACATGGTCCTCAGTCCACTCTTTCACTAAACACTATAAATTGGACTGCATCTCCAGAGCTAGAGCAGGATTTGCCAAAGCCATCTTCCATGGATTTTTGGAGACTGCAATGTCTTCCTCCACTCACATCACAGATTGAGCTTTGGTACTCCCACATGTGAGAATACTGCAACATGTTAATAGACGGACATAGTATAGTTGTGTAAAACCTTACCATAACCATAGATGTCCTCCTCTTCCGTGTTGCAGTATTCCTATCCCTCCCTCCTATCCCCTGTAGGACCTTTTCCCTTATCTGGATGGCATCTTTTCAGCTGACCCTAGACTATTATCTGACTGGGCATTCAGTTCTGAGGTATGTGCCTGCGGACAACACATTTATGGCCCATGGTTTATGGTCCCTGCGTGTGATGTTCCACACACCTTACAGCAGCCATGCTGAGTTTTTGTATATGAGCCGGACGTTTGGGTCACCTGAGGCAGAGGATCCCACATGTGAGAATACTGCAACATGGAAGAGAAAGGATATCTATGGTTATGGTAAGATTTTATACAACTGTTCTTTCCCAGTTGTTCCCAGAGTTGAACATTCCTTGAAGACACTCCCCACTGCTAGATCCAATTCTGACTTTTATGTTGCACGATCAGGTTGGATTTCTACACCTAGTGTAAAGTACCCATTAACCTGGGCATGATTTTTTATATGTGTTAGTTTTGTATGATTGCATGTCAAAGAATTAGTTCTGTATTATTGCATGTCAAAAGATCATTTTTGTGTAATTCCTTGTCATTGAATACTGTCATTTGGTATATGATCTGTTTCTGAAAGAGGGAGGATGTAGAACAGACCATGTGTATGTACCTTTAAGAAGCATTTACAGATGTAGGCACATGCATAGAATGAGCGAGCACGTGCAGGCAGCAGTACCATTTTGAGAGAACAGCCAGAGTGTTAACATGTATGAGTGTAGTAGTAGTCTGTTTATAAATAGTTTATTTAAGTTTAAGTTACAAAGCCTCATTCCTCATGCATTTGTGTGTAATAAAGCTGCTTGAACTGAATCCACAAATGTTAAAGGAGTACCGCACCCACAGACTCAAAAAACATGTTTAAAACATCATGGCATGATGTTTCCTACACTTTAACAGAACTCTGGGATTATTTACAGGATTTTAAATATTTTTATATGTAATTCCAGACTCTGACCACCTGGAGGCTGGCATATTGACGTGGTTTGGATAAATCAGGTTGCCATCCAGTATCCCAGAAATCATTGTTTGGCTCAAAATGTTACATCATGCAGGCCTCCGTTTGCCTAAAGTTCCTGTCATTTCATAGATGCTGCATGCGTACAAAGTACTGAGTAAAATAGAACAGTGTAAGTAACATTCCCTGCTGCTGGATGACTACTTAAAACAGAAACAGTGCAAATGCCACAGAACAAGCTCAAAGTGCTGTTTACTGCTGCCTTTTTTTCTAATTTAGTTTAAATGGCACTAATTTGTGAGACAATGAATTCCAGTCCATTTACTTCTCCCCTCCCCCATAACACTTAGCTTCCCTAGCTATCAAAGTCCTGAGGGTAATTTGACCTGGTAATTCCATTGGTTGGCAGATCTCAGTAGGGTGCTTGACTCATTGCTCTAGCATTTCCTTTGTTAGAGGAGGCATTTTTTTTGCTGCACTATAGCCATGGCCCTACTTGACTGCAATCACATCCAGTAAGGTCTTGCACCAAGGAGCTAAAGAGTAAAACATTTATACTATTAACCAGTTTAGATCTTTATTGATTTAAGTGTTAAGGTATTACTTCATGCTTCCACCTTGTTAAAAATTGAGATTTACATGTGCAAAGTGTGTTGGTATGCAGTGTTTGCCTTCATATGTTTTTACTCCACTGGTTGGTTTGTAAAAAAAAACCTTTTGCAGTGTCCCTGGATTTGTCTTTGTACAAACAAACCACATTGCTATATTTCCCCTTCCTTTTTCTTGTGTCCAGAAGTCACTTATAACAAAGTGAATTTTTTATTGATTTTTTTTTTAAATAAAGGAAATCAAGGTTAACTTACCTTGAATCAGATAATGGATGCCACTGCAAAGAATCACTGTTGAAATATCTGTGCATGGACAAAATCCCTTACTAAATCTATTTGCCAGCCTCCAGTTCAATTGGTGCTATGGCTTTAATATACTGGTGTGTTTGCTCATGCCTTCCAAATATCTCCACCATTACATACCAGTTTTGCAGTGTAGTAACCACCCAACATGCCCATACACCTTTAGCCATCAATATGCAGCTACTCCTGTTCATGTGAGTATGTGAATTCATTTTCAGACTTAAGGTGTGGAAGCTGCACTGAATAATTCTAGGTGCTTGTTCAGGTTTCACATGGTGCTTGCTTAGAGCTACTCTCATGTTAAGCTACTATGAATATGTTGCACTGCCACCTCTGATACCAGGGTAATGTGTTAATCTTTCTATTACCGCACTGCACACTAGCAGTATCTGGTGCAAAAACAACAGAGAAGTATGCAAGCGATACACCACCTAAGCATCATTTGCCGTGCAGAATGTACAAGTATGCATACCAAATTTCTGTGTTTCCAAACATCGGTGTTACTACACTACTACTGAATAAAATGAACAGCACTCAGGCTGGGGGAAGGACAAGGGAGCCATGACATCACAGAATGGGTGGGTCTTATTATTTTAGTTAGAATCAGATGACGGCTGTGGTGATGTCACTTTGGGGAGGGAACTGATTAAAAAAAAAAAGTACCTGCACTGCCTGGCCTCGATGATGTCAGTAATTGGGCGACTCCAGCAAGCTTTATTTAAACATGAGAGAATCATTTTGTGAGTGAAACCATCACAGTATGAGAAGGTAGGCTTCTGTTACAGAAGTAAGGGGAATTATAAAAATTGTAAATGCTTTATTGTTGTTGCTTTACAGATGACAATGTAAATAGGGAGGAAAAGGGCCGTGAAGTTGAGGAATACATTAGAGAAACCTGTTGTACTACTTTAATCTGTTTTGTCCTGACCAGATGAGCTTCAGACAGGACAAAAGATTTCAAATTGTTAGATCAACTCTGTATTTCTTTCAATTGTAAGGAAAAAGGACAACCAGTTTCCAAGTAAACTTTATCCAAGTGGCTGTCTGTCTATTCAGTTCTGCTAGTCTTATCATGGAAAAAGCCTCCCTCTCTTAGAATGTCAAGGGACTCTCCACTAGGGCTGTATCCTTTTGCAAAAGGGTGTACTCGAGAGATATTCTAGAGACAGCAACTTGGTCCTTTGGGCATGCTTTCACTAAGTACTACAAAATTGACTCCTGCAGAGTCAACATGATTTGCTAGATTTGTTCTCTAGGGTCTTCTTGACTCTGGTTCTGTTCCCTCCACCCTTTCTTTCTAAGCTGTGGCAATTGTCCCATATAGCTTTATGCTACTGCAGTTGCGATTTCATGTTGAACTTAGTACAGTTGGGTAAATAAACTTGCCATAGCAGTAGATGTTCCAATAAATAACTGTTACAGTATTAATAGCCTCTCTTCGTCCCTCTTATTTTGTCTTCCTATTTATCTCTGGCCAGGGTGGTGTCCCAAGTCACCTTTTTTCCTTTGCTTCTGGCATGAGATAAGTTGACAGAATCTGTTGTTACAGGACATGACACACCTTTGAGCTACAGCCTCCCTTTTTGAAGCAAGAAAGCTCTGACATTTTGGCACCATATGTCCTATTTATACCAGCACTCCTTTGTGCTTTAGTGAATGTACACTGTGAGGAAACACCTAAAAGCTTTGCTGTACTAACTGGATGTCCAGTATGCTTGGTAGGATACATCCAGTGTAGCTTCATGCTACTGCAACAGTGATCTGTTTGTGTGGCTGCTGTTTTGGGAACTTTACTTACTCAACTATACTTTCTTTAAGGTTTTCCGATGGAGTTCATCGAAAGTTCCTTTACTTAAAAGGATTCTTGAGAAAATTATTTGCAGACTACATTTAATATACTGAAAACCTCCTTAAGTTTATTATGTTTCTGTTGTCATTTCAGCAGTGCATCTGCTGATATTAAAAACAGCACGGTTAGTTTTACATAAATTTCCCATAAACTGTTGTAAGTACTGATATATAAAATGGCAGAATACGTAGAACGTAAACTAGTTTCATGCAGTTAAAGATGCAAGATTTTGGAGTTCTTTACTTGGTGATCTCAGACATTGTTAATCTGTATGATAGCAAATACAGGTATGGTTAAATTGGAGGCTGTAGTTGCATATTTGTTATTGCAAGTCCCGCTGACAAATAAGAAAGGACTTATGTAAAAGTATAGTAATCTACACACACACACACACACACACACACACACACACACACACACACACACACACACACACACACACACACACACACACACACACACACTTATTTTAGCTGACTTAGCTGTTTTTGTGGGTGATAAGTACGTAGTTGTTTGATTTGTTTCTGATATATTTTCACTTTTGGTTAACTAAAGTCTGTTTTTACATTAAGAAGACAGGGACTGCAGTTTTAGTGAGAGTAGAAAGGTAGCCTAGTCTATCTGAGTTGGGAAACACATAGGCAGGCTTAATGAGAAAACTACGTCTTGTGGCTAGTTGGTACTTTTACCAAAGTGTGTTTTTTCATTAAGAAGATTAAGACTGAAATGTTAGTGGCAGTTGAAAGGTAACCCAGTCTGTCCAAGTTGGAAAACATACAGGGAGGTGTAAAATGAAACTGCTTAATCAGCTTTTTAGAGACTTAGTTGTTTGGTGTTAATTTACTCTTGAGAGCTACTTTTGTCGTGCTTTTACATTAAGAAATTTTAGGATCATCCATTTGTGACAGAAGGTGTTTACCCAGTATCTCTTGAGTTGGGAGGCACTCCAGGGAGCTCAAATTGTAGTCATTTATTAGCCAGAGGGCACGGAAGTTATTTTTTCAGGTTTTTTGTGTGTGCTATAAATTTGGCACATTTAGGCGGTGCTGTTCACCACACAGGATCAATAAACAGTACCCTGTATAGTAGCAAACACGTCGTTTGTAAAATTTACCTATAAGGCTAGTATTTGGGTCTTTAACCTGTAACACAGTAAGGCTTTGCACAAGGCTAAGCTTAGCACAGCTTGTTAGTGTGTCAAACAGCTTTAATACCAGATTATAGCACTATCTAACATCTGTCATTAACACAAGAAACCACTCAGGTGAGCCCTGTAAAACCAAGTCCTTAAACCATAATAACCCAACCTTAATACAGGTCCTGCCAGTGTGAATATGTAATTTCATAATGTCTCTGTCACCAGCTTAGCAGATATTGGCATCCTGAAACAATGCAGCAATTGTCTCGTGTACTCAACCTTTTAATCCTTAAAGAATTTAACACGTTATGAGAGAGATGTATATGCATAACTTCCTTCGAAGCAAAACTGTTGCTTATAAACAGTGTTGTTAGGAACACACACACACACACACACACACACACACACACACACACACACACACACACACACACACACACACACACACACACACACACACACACACCTTTTTTATACTGAGGCAGTTAAAAGAAACCTTCCTAATTCTCAAAGACCTCTTAAGCTGTCAAATGGCAACACTTGTCCTCAAGCAGTCACTTAATCACACACCAAGAGCAAAACCTAACTACACAAAAACCTGCATCCAAGGTCACCCAAGAACAAAGTCCATGAGACAAACAGTTTACCTACTACTTTTGTCATAGGGGATTCTATTGTATGGCACACAGATGCCCCTCTCACCAGGCTGTACAAGGAGAAGGGAGCAGTTAAATGCCTAACTGGAGCTAGCATCCTCAATACCACACACGTATGTCGTAGCCCATGTGGGTGTAAATGACCCAACATGTACCTCACTGGACTATATGAAAATAGACATAATGGATCTCTCTGAATATGTGTCGCAGACAGGTACATGCCTTACACTGAGCAGTATGCTACCTTCACCGAGGACGATACCACAGTATGAACAGAAAATTATTGATTTTAATAATTAGCTTAGTTTATCATGTTACTCCAAGGAGATTTAATATCTATCAGCATGGGAGGACATGGTTAACAGACCATGTTGCTTTGCTAAGAATGATCTGCGCCTATCCCCCCGGGCTTTTAGATGGTGGATCCACTCCCTTAAAATCTGTTTAGGCAATATCATGATAAAACTACCAACATAGCAAAAAAAAATCAAAGCAACCTCAAGGTGTAACTGCTCAGTGCTAGGGGCCTAAACAAGAAGCACCACACCCTATAAGCTCTCCTCACTCTAGAGAATGTGGACATCTGTGCTGTGACTGAGTCTTGGTTTAAAGCTGCAGAAAGTACTCCAACACTGCAAAGCTACAGTGCCTTCCACACATTTAGGCCAACAGCAGCACAGGCAAGGGTGACAGGTGGAGGTGTCTCAATATACCTTAACAATGAATAAACCTCTACCTTGGTTAAACAGAATGATGCTCTGGAGTTCATCCATGTCCAAGTCTCTGTAGACAAGGATCCTTGCTATGTCCTGGCCAGCTACAGGTCACCCTCTGTGACTCACAGAGCTCACAACTCTTACCTAGACCTATTACAGATGCTCACCGTGCAACCAAATACCCTATTCATGGGAGACTGTAGCTGCCCCTGTATAGACTTGAAACATACATAGACTGGAAACATACACTGCCTGTAAGTCATAGGCACAGTGTTTCTTGGATTTTAACTACACAAACACACTGGACCAAATAGTGCACACTTCAACCAGAAGAACAAACATACTAGCCGTAGTACTTATCAACATGGGAGAGCATTGCACCCTCCCCTGTTTCACCTCCTCACTAGTGAGGTCAGACCACAGAGTTGTTTCTTTTGAAATAAAAATAAACTCAGAAAACCCAGCTCAAAGCTGTAACAGTTAGGAACTATTCAAAAGCAAGCTACTTGCTATCAGGTGATAGTTTATCAAAATTCACTACTCCCCCAAACCTCAAGAATACAACTGTTTACTAAAATTATTCTCAGAAACCCTGTACAAACATGTTAATGGCTGCATTTAGGCTGCCATGCCTACCAGAAGTAAGCCCAAATCTAACACCAGAAACAAACTCGACTGTTGGAATCCTTTTCTTAACAGGATACATAACAAAAGAAAACAAGTCATGGCCAAAAGCAGAAAGAGCAACTGTCATAGAATGAGAGCATTCTAATTCAACTAAACAAGAAACTAAAAGGTCTAATAAAATTCAACGAGGCCAGTTTTGAGGTCCAAGTAATCTGCCAAGCTAAGGACAATCACCGGGTCACCTTCAGCTAGGTCAAGAACCTTAAGGGCGGCACTCAGCAGTGTGCAGAACTGGGCATAAAAGGCACAAGCTGCACTGACCAGGGTGACACAATGAATCTACTAACTGATAAATTTAGCTGAAACTTCACCACACCACTCTTCCCACCTTACCCCCAATGAAATCCCTTCTAGCATATCCCTGCCAGCCATCAACAGGGAGCAGGTCCTGTCAGTGCTTGTTAAGGCCAAAAACACTGTTTCGGCCCCTGACGATATCCTTGGATGCCTCTTAAATAGCCTAAACCATGACCTAGTAGGACCACTTCAGATACTCTTCAACTACAGCTTCAAAACAGATTATGTGCCAGATGAATGGAGGGCCACAGCTGTCATCTCTCTTCATAAGGGTTCAGTTATGCAAACTACAAATTTGTTCTGATATCCTGCCAAGGAGTGTATCACATAACTGATTTGTTTGCAGATAAAAGCATTCTCTAGAGTCTCCTTGCTCCTTTATCTGTTTAAAACTTTCATTTAGTGGCTCACTGCTGTTTTTCTGCTCTGATAAACATTTCTGTAGTGTTTTCTGCCTATAATAGTGTAGCTAGTAGCTGTAATAGTTTCCTTACCCCCCCCCCCATTGTTGTCTTGTTCTTAGAAATGGTGGCTTTGTAGCTGTCCACCCCTACTGTAAATTTGAACTGGGGCATTCCTCCCAGTCTAGTGTCATTAGCTCATTCTACCTAATACAGAGAGAACATTTGAGAAGGCCAACCCACTTATGTTCTTAATCTTGAATTGTCTTCTGTTCCTCCTTTCTCCCTTTCCACTTTACTAAAAAACTTTACTAGACTCTCCTTGTGTTCTGACTGAGTGTGCTTCTCAGCTGATAAGTATATTTTTAGCACTTTTTAACTGTTCAGAGCTGAATAAAACAATAATTGAATTCAGTTCAGAATACAGTTTGAATAAATTGCATTTGTTTAAACTGTATTTTCTTTAATATTGCTACACACACACGTGTGCTAGCTTGTACTGTACTTGAATTGTTTTTAGTGCTGTTTTAGCTGCTTTTCTTTAAAAAAAATTCTAAGCTTGTTTCCTGCCTTCCCTGTAACTAGCCTAGCCCAGATACAGATTTGCTGTATCTAGGACTGTTTGTAAGCTTCTGAGCCCCCCAAGCCTTTCTGTGTTGGAAGGAGGCCTTCTAGCTTATCAGTGGGAGTGGTAAGCACCCATAATCCTACCTACCACAAGAAGAGTGGTTTCTGGCCCAGAAATTGTAGTTTATTGGCCATTTGGGCAGTTTTTCCATCTCTTTCAACTTTTTGGTTTAGAAGCCCGCATTTGAGTTTGTTTCCCGCCTTTCCTGTAACTAGTCTAGTCCAGATACCGGTTTGCTGTATCCAGGACTGTCTGTAAGCTTTTGAGCCTCCCAAGCCTTTCTGTGTTGGAGGGAAGCCTTGTAGCTTATCAGTCGGAGTGGTAAGCACTCTACCACAAGAGGAGTGGTTTCTGCCCCAGAAAGTAGTTTATTTGGCCGTTTGGGCAGTTATTTTCCATCTCTTTTAACTTTCTGGTTTAAAAGCCTGCATTTGACCTTGTTTCCAGCCTTTCCTGTAACTAGTCTAGTCCAGATCTAGATTTGCTGTATCCAGGACTGTTTGTAAGCTTCTGAGTGGTGCCAAAGTCTGCTCTTCAATTTTTCCCTTAGATTTGCTAGTTCTTTTCTTTCCTGAACTTTTACTAGCTTATTACTCTAGCACTTTACCAGACTTCATAGTAGCAATTATTGTAGCACACAAAAGTGCTACCAGCACTAAATGTTCTACAAGAAAACCGCTCCAGTACTTATTGTTAATGCCCACTGCTCCAGGTATGTCTAAAGGTCAGTTCCCTTTGCACTCTCCTATTAACTTGGTAAACTTGGGCATCCTGAGGCAATGTAGCAACTGCCTCATGTACACGACAACCCTCTCCTCTTACCTCGCAACACTCAGACTTGCGAGAGATGCACTTATATAACCAAATTGGAAGCCACGCACTCTCCAGGCAAGACTGGAATAGCTGCTCAGGAGGAGAAGGTCAACACTTGCACCACACCACATGGAACACATTGCCCTCCAGAACACACACCAGCACTGCCTTCACATAAAAACACAAACCACACACCCACCTTCCTGAAGGCTCTCAACAAAAATCTACCCAAACAGCAGAGACCTCCAAGGCAGAAATGCACTTGACCACCACAACACAACACTAATCATGAAACACATAAGTCTCCTAAACAGTGTGCCACTCAACCAAAGCCCCTAAGGCAAAACAGCATGCCCAACACACTAGTCATAGGTGACTCGATAGTGAGGCACACTGATGTCCCACTCGCTAGGCTGAAGAAGGAGAAAGTAACAGTCAGCTGCCTGTCAGGTGCCAGGATCCGCCACATAACACACGCACTCAGGTCCCTCAGCAGCAGGTACAAATATGACTTTGTCATTGTACATGTGAATGTGAATGACCTGAAACGTACCTCTGTGGACTACATAAAAAGAGCCATGGAGGAACTCTCGGATTATGTAGCCCAGGCAGGTATGAGCCTAGCCCTCAGCAGCATCCTACCATCACCCAGAATGATACCACAGAACAAGCTGAAAATGATTGATTTCAACAATTGGCTAAGTTTCTGGTGTCATTCTAAGGGGATCCAGTATCTGTCTGCCTGGGATGACATGACTGACAGACCTCGATGCTTTGCCAGAGATGGCCTGCATCTGTCACCCCTGGGCTTCCGGATACTGGCCAAGGCTCTTGCCACCCCTATAGTGCCTTTTTAGGTGGTGTTCCAAAGACCAAATTACCACCGTAACAGCAACAAACAAATGCAATCTGAGGATCATGGTGCTCCACGCTAGAAGTCTAAATCTCAAAATACACTCGTTCAAAGCACTCCTTAAAATGGAGAACATCGATATTTGTGCTGTAACAGAGATCTGGTTCAAAGCAGCAGAAAGCACTCCTGCACTATCAGGCTATAACTGATTCCACACCTTTCGGCCTCAGAACTTGGACTGAAGCTCCAAAGGTGGTGGTGTTTCCATATTAATAAAGGATGCACACACCTCCAGACTGGTAGCCCAACATAACTCATCAGAGATACTTCAGGTGCAGCTAATATTGGGTAAGACTGCGATTCAGGTTGTAGCCTGCTATAGGTCCCCAACCATGTCCCAAAACTCACACTCCACGTTCCTAAGCACCCTGAAGAATATTAGGGTCCAACCTAACACTGTCATACTGGGTGAATTCAACTACCCTTCCATTAACTGGGAAAACTACTCATGTACCAATACACTTGCCCAGCATTTCCTAGAATTCATTAATTCCATTCCCCTGGACCAGCTCGTTCTTACCCCCACTAGAGGTAGCAACTTCCTTGACTTGGTCATTACTAACATGGGCGATCGTTGCTCAACACCAATAGTCAACGCCTCCCTGGTTAGATCCGACCTCAAACTAATTACCTTGGAAATCCACATCCCTCCCACCCCCACCCCCCCTGCAAAGGTAACCACCATGAAAAACTTCTCCAAAGCTAACTTTCGGGTCCTAAAATCAGAGGTGGCTGACTTCACAGCACCCATGCAAATGGAGAATAGTTGCATGACTGCCGAATCATACACCAGTGCACTGTACGAACACGTACATAAATGCATGGATCTCACCATACCCAATAGAACCAAGACGCTCTCCTCTAAAAAAAGGAAGCCAATCTGGTGGTCCCCTGCCATAAACAAACTCTACAACAGAAGGAGGAAACTGATGCTGAATAAGGTGAAATCCCAAAACTGGGAAAACTCGCTTATCAGCCTCAACAAAAAGTTGAGATCTCTCATCAAATCCTCTAAAGCTAGCTATGAAAACAGAATTGCAGCAGATAGTAAAGACAACCACAAGGCCTTCTATAGTTATGTAAATATTCTCCACGGCAATACCCAGATTTGCTCTGAGCTACTGCAGAATGGTACCTCCTATACCAAGCCAACAGATATTGCCAGTATACTGACTGACAGATTCAGTGCCAACTTTACCCCACTCACAAAGGACCAATCACAATACCAGTAGATTGCCAGGCACCCAGTATTACTGCTGCACAGGTTAAAACATCACTGACCAAGACCAAGAATACAGCTTCTATGGGACCTGACAGTATCCCTGGCTGTATTCTGCATGAACTACAGAGTGAACAGGCACCTCACCTGTGTGCCCTGTTCAGTCACAGCCTTCCCTCAGGCTTTGTCCCTACCAAATGGCGCACTTCTACAGTCATCCGTCTCCACAAAGAAGGAGTGACTACAGACCCTGGGAACTACTGCCCCATTAGCCTGACTAGTTTGATATGCAAAGCTGTGGGATGCATCATTGTGGACCTAATAAACAAGGATAATAGGGAATCTCCAAACTCTGGATCCCACACAGTTTGGTTTTGTGAATGGTAGATCATGCCTGCTCATCCTGGTTGACTTCTTTGAGTCAGTCACCAGAGCTGTGGATGAAGGCAAGGTGGTTCATACAGTTTACCTTGATCTGGCCAAGGCCTTTGATACCATTCCCCGCTCAGGAATCATAGAAAAACTCATTAAGTTAGGCATGAACCCCTATATCACTAGGTGGGTTGCAAACTGGCTCACAGATGGAGCCCACAGTGTGAAAATAGATGACTCCAAGTCAGACTGCCGACCAGTCACAAGTGGAATCTCACAGGGTTCGGTCCTGGGTCCTCTCTTGTTTGGTATCTACTTCTCTGAAGTCCAGGCCAACATAAAGGGACTCTGGCTGACAAAGTTTGCAGACAATTGCAAGTTGAGAGCTATTATTAACTCCCCAAGTGATGTTGACATTCTACAGAAAGGCCTCACTGAGACCGACTTGTGTCAGAAACATGGCCTTAAGCTCAATGCCAAAAAAATGTGTCGTCGTCCCATTTGGGAAAAACCCGGTTCCCGTGAGTTACCACATCAATGGTAGTCCATTGAACACAGAAGGCGTTATAAGAGATCTGGGAACACATGTTGACAGCAACCTCTATCTTGACCACCATATTGCCACTGTAATCAGAAAGTCCTATGTGGCACATCTCATTACTAAGAGTTTTGCATCCAGGAAGAAAGAGGTCATTGTCTCCTTCTAGTCTTCCCTCATTAGGCCAATCATCGAGTACAATGCCCCATTTGCCATGTACCTCACTAGACACCTGCAGCAACTGGAGAGGCCGCAAAAATACCTCACAAAAAGGATCCTAGGCCTTAAACACTTGTTCTATATGGACAGACTCAAAAAATTCCCAACTATTCTCTGTCTAATGATGCCTACTTGGAGGCGATCACTGCTTGACTTATAAAGCCATGTCTGACCCGGCTCTGTTAGAAATGCTACATCTAAAGAAATCCCAAGTCCTCCGCACCACATGCTCCAGAGACCTCAACCTCATTACCACAATCAACAGAACATGCTGGAGGGACAGGTTCATAACCTAGACACTGCCCATGCTATGGAATAAACTTCCCATACATGTCAAACAGAGCACCTCACTGGCCCTCTTCAAGAAAAATCTTGACGAGTGGATGGGAAATAGAAAATTCACCCCGGGGATCACTCCAGTGGCTCTACTCGACAGAGGCACTGGGAAGTAAGGTCAGGTGGCACGATGCCAGGGTAATCCTATGGGCTAGGCTTGTAAAGGCTCCAGGGCCATTAGCATAGTACACACCTATGAACCTACAAGACCCATCAGTCTGACAAATCTAATATGTAATGCTATGGAATGAATTATCATGGAAATGATCAACAAGGACATTGGCAACTTACAGGCACTGGACCCATTCCGGTTTGGCTTTGTTATGGGAAGGTCTCGCCTACTCAACCTGGTAGACTTCTTCAAGAGTGTTACCAAGGCTATTGATGAGAGGGAAAATACTGCATACTGCCTACCTTGACCTGACCAAGGCATTCGATGCAGTACCTCACTCAGGTATTATTGACAAACTCTCAGTAATACCTGAGTGGGATATTATTGACATACTGTCAGAACTAGGCATAAATCCCTACATAACATGCTGCATTGCTGGCTTGCTTACAGATAGGGCCCAGGAAGTCAGGATCAGTGAAACCACCTTCACCAGGAGACCAGTCATCAATAGAGTACCCCAAGGCTCCTTGTTGGGCCTGCTCTTGTTTGGCATTTACTTCTTGGAAGTCGGGGCTAATGTCAAAGGCCTGTGGCTTCCCAAGTTCACATCTGACTGTAAATTGAAACCTGTTGTAGATTCCTCCCATGACACTGGCATCCTATAAGAGAGTCTCACACAAACAAATGACTGGTGTCAAAGCCATGGATTAAAACTCAGTGTGAAGAAATGCATTATAGTGCCTTTTTGGAAATCATCCACTCAAGCTAATTACTCCATCTATAAAACACCCTTCAGAGTTGACCTGGTAGTAAAGGATCTGAGAACATATGTAGACAATAATCTGGCCTTCAACCAACATGTAGCCAAGATAGTAAGAAAGTCATTCCATGTCGCCCAACTCATAAGCAAGGGTATGGCATCCATGTCCAAGGAAGTTATAGTATCGCTGTACTCAGCCCTTATCAGACTCATCATTGAGTACAGTGCCCCCTTTGGCATGTACCTAACCTAGCCCTTGCAACAGTTGGAATACCCTCAAAGGCTCCTCACCAGGATAATCCAGGGTACGAATACCCTGTCCTACACAGATTGCCTTAAGGTCCTATCTCTGTACTCAGTCTCCTATAGGTTACTGGTGCCTTAAGGTCCTATCTCTGTACTCAGTCTCCTATAGGTTACTGGGAGGCGATCTATGCCTGCCATATAAGGCATCCTCATATCCAGCTCTAATGAATCTTTGCACACCTGCAGAACAAACTGCATCAGAAGCACTAGATTCAAGGACCTGAACATTGCCTGTTACATAACTATAACATGCTGAAGAGACCGATGTGTGTATCAAAAGATCCCTGCTTTATGGAATAAACTCCCCATTCAAGTGAAGTACAATTCATCCCTGACCCTATTCAGACAAAACCTTGATCATTGGGTAGGAAATCACAGATTTACCCCTGGTCTGGCCCCCATGTCTCTGATGGCAGAGGTCAACAATAAGTAAATGAAGTAATTAAGACGATAACAATGAGTCGCTTGATGCTTTCTTACATAGTTTAAAAGATAGACTGGCATCTTATGAGAAGGAACTGGTGAATCGAAAAAAAATCCAAGCTTAATAGGAACTTAAGGGATTATGAATGGAAAAAGGCATTAATTATCTCTTCGAATCAAAAAATGCCATGTCATCATGTAAGATTCAGTAGGGAGCAGGAAGTGAAAATGGCTCAACAACGCTATACATCGGTGGTAAGTGCGGCGTCTTCTACTGAAGGGGAATATGAGGAAAATATGGAATATCCAGTGTTGCCAAGACCAAAGGATGGGTATTTCTTTAAAAAAAACTTTTCATGAACAACAAGGCTCCTATCATGGGGGCAAAAAAAGAACATGGTATGAACAGGATTAGCAAAGGAAACAGGGGCTTGGCCCACGTTCCAGTAAAAGAGGTAAATGGACTTACTAAATCATTAGAGTCAAATAATAATAACAAAACTGATGTTTATATTGTTAATTTATCGCAATATGTATTTAATGAGACTGATTCCAGTCTGATGAGATTCCAGAGCTCAACTCCTTGTTGGTCAGATCCAACCACAAGCCAATCACCCTAGACATCTACACCCCCCCCCCTATATAATATAAGTAAACAGGAGTGGCTGTGTTTAAAAAAGTTATGTGAAAATCATGAGTTGGTATTCAAACCAGCGGATAAAGGGAGGACGTTGGTTGTTATGCATTTTGGGCAGTATTGGGAAATGTGTAGTCAACGTTTGAGTAATGACAGTGTTTATAAAAAAAAGTACACACAGATGTATATGATAAAGCTTTATGTGAGTTTGATGAACTCATATGTAAAGGAGTTAGATTAAAATATTTTACATCTGTGGATAAGGAAAGGAAACTTTGTAGAAAGGATTGTACTATGGCAACATTTGTTTGTCTACCGAAGATCCGTAAAAATGCAACCAAACCCCCCAGAAGTCCTACAGTATCAGCCTGTAGTTACTTTACAAAAAGTTTGGCAAATTTTTTACATGATTATTTTGTTAAGGAGGGAGTAAAGCTACCCTCTTATGTTAAGGACTCTGATTTTCTAGAGAAATTAAGAGGTTAGGTGGGAGAAAGATATGTACTTTGTAGTAATAGATGTGGTTAGTCTGTATATGAATATTAAACATACTTTTGGGCTGGAAGCCTTGGAATTTTTTCTAAGTAGTAGTCCTAGAACTGAATATATTAAGGAATTAACCCTCTTTTGCTTAGAAAATAACATTTTTGAATTTGATGATATGTCATTTAAACAGATGCAGGGAATGGCGATGGGGGCAGCATTTGCCTCCATGTATGCTAATCTCTTTATGGGCTACTTTGAAAAGTTATACATCTACCGTAATGAGTTTTATAGGAAAAATGTGCTTAGACATTATAGATTTATAGATGATCTCATTTTTATATGTAAAGGTGCCTTTGAAAGGGGGGAGGAATTTATAATGAGTCTAGAGAAGAACAGGTTTGATATAAGTTTTGATGGTTTGCAGAAAGGAACTGTGGTTAAATTTTTGGCTATTTCATTGGAAGGTAGTAATGAGGGAGGGGTGAGAACAAAACTTTATAGAAAATTTGAAACTCAGGATCATATATTATTTGGCACTAGCTGCCACCCTCCACATACTATCAAGTCAATTCCATATGGAGAATTTATGAGGGTAAAGAGAATATGTAATAATGTTGAGGACAGAAATATTAAAATAGAAAAGGCAATAAACATGGTTTACAAGGGAGGATATGATAGGGAACAAATTAATGAAGGAATAAAAAGTAATGATGGTTAGTGAGGGAAATAATAATAACATTAATAAAAATATTTTGATAAAAATAGGGAGGAAAAAGAAGATATTTACTTTATATCCAAATATACTCCCTTGTCTGCTGAACTAGAAAGTATAGTGAGATATTACTGGAGAATTTTGAGAAAAGAAGAACAAGTAGTGAAGGACTTAGAGTTGAAATTTACGTATAGGAATGGAAGAAGTATAAGGGATTTACTGGTACATGGTACTTTTGAGAGACCTTTAAATATGAATTCACAAGTTTCATTAGGAAAGGCACGTTTCCTTGTGGGAACTGTGTGGTCTGCCAATTTATTGTGATAACCTTTCCAGAGATTAATGGTAAAAGGTATCAGGAACATTGTTACTTTACCTGTAATAGTGTAGGTATAGTATATGGGCTTAGGTGCCCGTGCAATAAATATTATATAGGTGAGAGTAAGAGAAATTTTTCAACCAGACTTAAAGAAAATGTAAGAGATAAAAGAAAAGGTAGGCTGGTTAATCCAGTAGCAGAACATTTTTATAACTATTATGAAGGGGACCCTGAAGGATTGCAGGCAACAATATTAAAACAGTGTAAGGAAGGTTTTTTAAGCACCGGAGGGGTTGAAGTATAAACTAAGACAAAAATAATCCACTTTTATTTTAAAATAAAATACCTTATGTCCGAAAGGTTTAAATAAGGAATGTAATTGGAAAAGTTTCCTATAGTGGTTCTTTAAGATGTATTCATGTATAATTGGAAAAATGGGGGGGGGGGGGGTGGCCTCTTTTTTATATAAAAGAAGTATGTGTTTTATTGTTGAAATATACTCTAAAAAGGCCATGGAAGCCGAGGTGCTAGAGGATTTGGTCTGTTTTATATTGCTAAAGAAGTTTTTGCTTGCTACTAGTATTTTTTTAATTGAAGAAATAAAGAAAGAGCCTGGTGTGGTTCGTGTTATTTCCTGACTGTTCCTGTGGATTTAGTGGCCTATTGGTGTGTGGTAAAAAGACTGTTTCTCTCCAGTGTGGTTTATATATAGTAAGTAAATTAATGTCTCATCAGCACAGGATAAGTGAAGGGTATGGCTAACATTTGGAAACACAGGGTTGTTGTACCCAACTGATGTCTATTATCATTGGGGTGACTGAAAAGTATCCCAACCAACAATCCAAAACAGTGAGTACTAAGGTCACACAGAACAACTAATCAGTAAAAACTAAAAGAAAAATCTAGCCAAGCTAGACTTTTCACTGTGCGATACCTTGAAACCTCTTTCATTAGAGGCAGAGGCTAAGTTCAGAGTTGTAGCTAGGTTCCCTATACTAGTGCTCATTCAACCCAAAGTTGAGTACCACAAAAAAAAGAAAAAGAGATTGTCCGTCACTGTAGCAAGCTGCTTGCTGCAGTCTAGCAAGCACCTTGCTGTAGTTACTAGCACAGATTCAGCTTCTGCCACAGGCATGAATGCAGTTGCAGTATTCAATTATGGAGGTACAGCATCCTCTTGACATTTAATCTGCATTCACACCCTTGAAAACCTTGTGCCCTGGGCAACTGCCCCTTGACTTCAGCCTTGTTTTGGCTCTGGTTAAATAACCACAATGTTTTGCATGCTGAGAGCATATTTTTGACTTGGAGTAGAGCGCTGTCATTATTTCTAGTAGCAATCTGTACATATCATTTTACCTATACATTTGCACTGTACCAGTCAGTCAGTGGTGCACTGCCAATAGTGCATTTGCATCACTGGCTTAATGGATGTAGTTCAAGAATTTAATGTTGCTGTGCATTTTACTGCAATGTATTGTGTTGTGCAAGCCAGCAGTGTGCTTTTCAGGGTTTTTTCCTCTTTTCTTCACTGTGTTTCATAGGTTCATAGGTGTGTAGTAGGCTAATGGCCCTGGGATCTTTACAAGCCTAGCACCAAAAAAATTGCCCAGGCACCATGCCACCCGATGTTAGCTCACAGTGCCCATATCCACTAGTGCAACTGGAATGATCCCTGGAGTGAACTTTGTTACCCATCTACTTGTCAAGATTTCTCTTGAAGAGAGGGTCAGCGAGGTGCTCTGCTTAACATGAAGGGGAAGCTTATTCCAGAGTAGGGGCAGTCTTTGGGAGATGAACATGTCCCTCCAGCATGTTCTGTTAATTGTGGTAATGAGGTTGTGATCTCTGGAGCATGTGGCATGGGGGTTTGGGATTTCTTTATGTGTAGCATTTCAAGTAGGGTTGGGTTTGACATGGCTTTATAAGTCAAGCAGAGATCATCTACAAGTAGACGATAAGAGACTGAGAACAGCTGACGTTTCTTGAGTCTGTCCATGTAGGACATGCGTTTAAGGCCTAGGATTCTTTTTGTGAGGTACTTTTGTGGCCTCTCCAGTTCTTGTAGGTGTCTGGTCAGGTACATGCCAAACAGGGCTTTATATTCGATAACTGGTCTAATGAGGGATCAGTAGAGAGGGATGATGACCTCTTTCTTCCTGGATGCGAAACCTTTGGTTATAAGATGTGCCATGTAAAAGGACTTCCTGACCACAGTGGCAATGTGGTGGTCGAAGGTGAGGTGGCTGTCCACCTGGGTCTCTTATGGCCCCTTCAGTGTTCATTGGGCTCCCATCAACGTGGTAATTCGTGGGAACTGAGTTTTTTCCACAGGGGGATGATGATCCATTTTTTGGCGTTAAGCTTCAGGCCATGGTTCTGACACCAGTCATTGGTCTCAAGAGAGGCCCTTTTGTAGGATGTCTGCATCACTTGGGAAGTTGATAATGACTCCTAGCTTGCAGTCATCAGCAAACTTGGGCAGCCAGAGTTCTTCTATGTTGGCCTGGACTTCTGAGAAGTAGATGCCAAACAGGAGAGGGCCCAGGACTGAGTCCTGTGGGACTCCACTCATGACTGATCGACAGTCTGACTTGGAATGCACAAATTTCACTCTGTGGGTCCTGTCTGTGAGCCAGTTTGCAACCCACCTAGTGATGTAAGGATTGATGCCTAGTTTGGTGAGTTTATCAATGATACCTGAGTGGAGAATGGTATCAAAGGACTTGGCCAGGTCGAGGTAGGCTGTATGCACAGCCTTACCCTCATCTACAGCCTTGATGACTGCCTCAAAGAAGTCAGCCAGTTTCAGCAGGCAGGATCTCCCCTTGACAAAACCAAACTGTGTGGGGTCAAGTATTTGGAGATTGCCTGTGTCTTTGTTAAGCAGGTTCATGATGATGCACTCCATAGCTTTGCATACCAGGCTTGTCAGGCTAATGAGGCGATAGTTTCCAGGGTCTGTAATTGCTCTGCCTTTATGGAGCAGGATGACTGTAGCAGTGCGCCTTTCATTAGGGACATAGCCTGAGGTAAGGCTGTGATTGAACAGGGCACACAGATGTGGTGCTACTTCATTTAGTAGCTCATGCAGGACACAGCCAAGGATATTATCAGGTCCCATGGATGCTGTATTTTTGGCTTTGGACAATGCAGCTTTTACTTGTGCCGCAGAAATGGTGGGTACCAGGCTTTCATCTGATATTGTGATAGGGCCCTGGGGAGGGGGAGGGGTAAAGTTGGCACTGAATCTGTCAGCCAGTATTTTGGCTCAGTATAGGAGTTGCCATTGTGCAATAACTCATAGCAAATCTGGGTATTGTCTTTGAGGTTTTTGATATAGCTATAGAAGGCTTTGTAGTTGTTTTTGGTTTCAGCCACAGTTCTGCCTTCATATCTGGCTTTAGAGGATTTGATAAGGGATCTCAGCTTTTTGTTGAGACTGATAAGGGAGGTTTTTCAGTCTTGTTTATAGGTTCATAGGTAGGTACTAGGCTTTTGGCCCTAGGGCATAATTAAGCCTAGCCAAAAAATGTTTTGCTTACGCTTCCCTCCTAAGTGGTTTAGTTTCCTGCGCCCCTGTCTAGCAGGGCCACCAAAGTGATTCCTGGGGTGAATTTCCTGTTTCCCATCCACTCATCAAGATTCCTGTTGAGGAGCACTAATGAGGAGCTCTGCCTCACATATATGGGGACCTTATTCCAGAGCAAAGGAAGCCTCTGGGACACAAATCTGTCCCTCCAACAAGTCCTGTTTATTGCTGATGTCAGGTTTACGTCCCTTGAGTTTGTAGCTCTGCTGGAATGGGTTTTCCTTAGGTGGAGCATTTCGGGGTTTGACATAGCCTTGTATGTCAGGCAGAGATCACCTCTGAGTAGCCGGTACACGACCGAGTACACTGAGTTTTTTTAGCCTCATGGCATAGGGCAACTGTTTGAGGCCCGTTATTTTCTTTGTGAGGTACTTTTGAGGCCTCTCCAGTTGCTGCAGATGTCTTGTTAGGTATATCCTGAATGGGGCATTATATTTGATAACTGGTCTGAGTGATGAGTAGAGGGGGACAATAACATCCTTATTCCTGGATGCAAACCTTTTTGTGATAAGGTGGGCCATGTAGAAGGATTTTCTAACCACTTTAGCAATATGGTTGTCGAAGGAGAGGTTACTATCCAACTGAGTCTCTAGGTCTCTTATCACACTCTCCATGGTAAGTGGGCTACCACCTGTGTTGTAATTCATAGGTACTTGTTTTTTCCGAAAGGGGATGACAGTGCACTTTTTGGCATTTAGCTTGAGGCCGTGGTTTTGGCACCACGTATCTGTATCCGTAAGACCCTTTTGAAGGATATCTAAGTTAGTAGGGGTCTCGATTATACACCCAGTTTGCAGTCATGTGCGAACTTTGTTAGCCATAGTCCCTCCGTGTATACTTGTACCTCCGAGAAGTAGATACCGAACAGGAGGGGTCCCAGGACTGAGCCCTGTGGTACACCACTAGTCACAGGTTTGGAGTCGGATCTAGCATTTCCTATTCTCACTGAATGGGTTCTATCCATGAGCCAGTTAGCAGCCCATCTTGTAATATAGGGGTTTATATTTAGGTTGGTGAGTTTGTCAATAATTCCCGAGTGGGGAATGGTATCGAAGGCCTTTGCAAGAGCAAGGTATGCTGTGTGGAACCACCTTTCCATCATCTATTGCTTTAGTGACCATTTTGAAAAAGTCAACCAGATTTAGGAGACAAGACCTTCCCTTTATGAACCCAAACTGGGTGGGGTCAAGGGGTTTGTAAGTTCCCAATGTTTTTGTTTATGAGTTCCATGATGATGCGCTCCATGGCCTTGCAGACGAGACTCATCAGGCTGATGGGGCGGTAATTCCCAGAGTCATTGGTGGCCCCTCCTTTGTGGAGTGGTATAACTGTTGCCGTACGCCACTCTGTGGGCACATAGCCTGAGGTGAGGCTGTGGTTAAGCATGGTATTAAGGTGAGGGATTAATTTGTTTTGGAGTTCATGTAGTACACAGCCTGGGATGCTGTCTGGTCCCATGGATGCTGTGTTTCTTGCCTTGAAGAGTTCTGTTTTCACCTGAGTGTCTGTGATTTTAGAGGCAGTACAATCTTCTGGTATGGAAACGGGCTCTTTGGGGGGTAAGGGTGGGGTGAAGTTTGCACTGGAACCTATCTTGACAGTATGTTGGCGATGTCAGTTGGTTCCCTGAATTTTGAACCATTATACTGTAGCTCAGAGCAGATCTGCGAGTTGTTATTTAGGTTTTTGACATGGCTAAAAAATGCTTTGTGATGGTCTTTGGTGTCTGTTGCGATTTTTCTTTCAAAGCTCGCCTTAGAGGTTTTTTATGAGGATTCTTAGCTTTTTTCTAAGGTTGGTCAGGGAGCCCCTCCATTCCTGGGTTTTTGCTCATTTTTGCAATAATTTCTTCCTTCTGTTATAGACCTTATTTATGGCTGGGGTCCACCAGACTGGTTTCCTCTTTTTGGAGGAATAGGTCTTGGTCTTGTTTGGGATAGCATGGTCTATGCACTCATGTAGGTGCTTGTAGAGTGCTTCTGTGTAGGATATAGCAGATTCAGTCATATTGCCTTTCTGCTGGGGAGTAGCGAAGTTTGCCACCTGTCTTGATTAGCATAAAGTTTGCCTTGGAGAAGTTTTTCACCATGGTTTCTTTTGAGGCGGGGGTGAGGTTGATATGTGGATATCTAGGGTGATGAGTTTATGATCTGATCTGACCAATGAGGAATTTACCACAGGTGTGGAGCATTTGTCCCTCATGTTGGTGATGACCAGGTCCAGTATATTTTTACCTCTTGTGGGGGTGTTAATAAGCTGGTCCAGAGCATTGGAGTTGATGTACTCCAGGAAGCGCTGAGCAAAGGTATTAGTACTTCCGTAGTTTTCACACTTGATGTTTGGGTAGTTGAAATCACCCAGTATAAAGGTGTTCGGTTGGACTCTCATGTTTTCCAGTACCTCGAGGAAAAAAGAGTGCGTGTCATGGGGCAGGGAAGGGGATCTGTAGCAAGCTACAATCTGGTTTGCAGTTTTGCCCATTGTCAGTTGCACTTGGATGATTTCCGAGGCATCATACTTTGCAACCAGTTTGGAGGTGTGGTTATCCCTGATGAATACGGATACGCCTCCTCCCTTTGTATTCTGGTCCGGGTTTTGCAGCCGAAATATGTGATATGAGTTGTAGCCTGGAATCATTGGGGTGCTCTCTTGAGCCTTGAACCAGGTCTCCGTTACTGCACAAATATCAATGTTCTCATTATTGAGGAGTGCCTCAAGAGAGTGCATTTTGAGGTTTAAACTCCTAGCGTTCAGCAGCAGGTCCCTCAGTTTTTTGTCACTAGTACTTGTTACGGTGGTGGATTTGTTTTTTGAGCGTTGCCTAAAAAGGCACTATTGGGGTGGCAAGAACCTTTGCCAGTATCCTAAATCCCAGGGGTGACAGGTGCAAGCCATCTTTGGCGAAGCATCGAGGCTTGTCGAGCATATCATCTCAGGCAGACAGGTACTGGATCCACTTTGAATGACATCAAAAACTTAGCCAGTTGTTGAAATTTATCATTTTTTCCTTGTAGTGCGGTATCATTCTTGGTAAGGGTAAGATGCTACTCTGGGCTAGGGTCATACCTGCCTTAATTACATAATCAGAGAGCTCCTCTATGTCTCTTTTCATGTAGTCTAGGAAGGTACGTCTTATGTCATTCACACCAGCATGGACAATGACAGAGTCGTTTTTGTACTTGTGGAGTGACCTGAGTGCATGGGTAATGTGGTGGTTTCTGGCGCCTGACAAGCAACTGACAGTGACCTTCTCTTTGTCCAGCCTGGTGAGGGGGACATCGGTGTGCCTGACTATGGAGTCAACTATTACAAGTGTGTTTGCTAAGGTGTTTTGCCTTAAGGGCTGTGGTTGTGTGGCACACTGGTTTTGGTGGTTATGTGATGATTGCGGTGTGTTGGTGGGTGTAGGTTGTTTGCATGTCTGCTTTGGAGGTCTCTGTTGTTTCCGCAGATTTTTATTTAGAGCCTCCGAATATGTCTTTGTGTATCCATGTGTGGTAGGTCTATGAGTAGTAGGTGGAGGGTCAATTTCAGTCGTGACTGGAGAGAGCTTTGCCTCAAGTCTAGCTATGTAAGTGCATCTCTCCCAGATTTTGGTGTTGTGTGGTAGGAGGAGAGGGTTGTCTGTGTACATGAGGCAGTTGTGACATTGCCTCAGGATGCCCGAATTCGTCAGGTGCACAGGAGAATACACTGGGAGCTGACTCTTGGACATGCCTGAATGGGTTAAGGAACTATTCGTATTTGCCTGGTAGGGGAGAGTAGTTTGACTGTTCCCTACAAACAACAGTTAGGGATCGAGTACAATAGTTTATTAGTGCTTCTGTCTCTTATTGAGCCAAGTGCTAGTCAGAAAGCTCTGATTTCAGTGCTAAAATGGACGGACTGGCTAGTACCAAGGGAAAAACTGAAGAGCAGACTCTGTGGAGCCAGTGATAGTTAAACCCTAGCTAACCGCCGCTGCGCTATGTGCAAAACCGCGCAAATGCATTTTTTATATCAGAAAGATGAAAGAGGTAAAAATTAGCCCAAAATGGCCAATAAAACTACAGTTTCTGGACAGAAACCACTCCTTCAAGGACAGGTAGGCTGTTCAGAGCTCCTCACTCTCACTGGTGAACAAAGAAACTTACTTTTTGCCCAAGTAAGGTATGGCCAACACAGAAGCTTAAACACAGTCCAGGTATCAGCAGATATCTGAAACTGTGACTTCATTTTTTTCTGCAACCGTTTTTTTCTTCTGTTGTAGAGTTTATTGATAGCTGGGGACCAGCAGATTGGCTTCCTTTTTTTGGAGGAGAGCATCTCAGTTCTATTTGGTATGGTAAGGTCCATGCATTTGTGTACATGCTCTTACAGTGCATTGGTGTATGATTCAGCAGTCATGCAGCTATTTTCCATTGGCATGGGTGTCGAGAAGTTAGCCACCTCTGCTTTTAGGAGCTCAAAGTCGGCTTTAAAGAAGTTTTTCAGGGTAGTCACCTTAGCGGGGGGTGTAGGTGAGATGGTGATTTCCATGGTGATCAGTGTGTGATCAGATTTAACCAGGGAGGAACTGACTATAGGTGCTGAGCAACGGTTTCCCATGTTGGTGATAACCAGGTCGAGGATGTTGCTTCCACTAGTGGAGGTCAGAATGAGCTGGTCCAGGGCATTGGAATTGATAAATTCCAGAAAGCATTGGGCCTGTACATTGGTACTTGAATAGTTTTCCCAATTGATGGAAAGGTAGTTGAAGTCACGCAGTATGAGAATATTGGGTTGGACCTTGATAGTTTCCAGCATGCTTAGGAAGTTGGCGTGTGAGTCTAGGGACATGTTTGGGGTTCTGTAGCAGGCTATGACTTGTATCGCTGTCTTACCCAGTGTTAGTTGTACCTGAAGTATCTTGGATGCATTATGCTGGGGTACCAGTCTAGAGGTGTGCGTATCCTTTAAGAATATGGAGACACTACCGCCTTTGGAGTTTCTGGCCACATTCTGGGGCCGAAAAGTATGGAATAAGTTGTAGCCTGGGAGCACAGGGGTGCTTTCTGCCTCTTTAAACCAGGTCTCCGTTACAGCACAGATGTTGACATTTTCCATTTTGAGGAGAGCTTCAAGCGAGTGCATCTTGAGATTTAGACTTCTAGCATTGAGCAGCATGACCAGAGTTGGCCAATATAATTTTGGGGGATGTAGAGGGTTTGTCCTCCCACATCAGGAGGGGTGCAGGAGCGCATGCCCCCCTAGAAAAAATATTTTTTTGTGTTTTTTTAAGGTTTTGTGGCTCATTGTTTTTGGTATTTAACTTGTGATGTATAGTGAGCTGAAAATTTATCTTTGCAGTAGCACAAGGAAACCATATCTATCATGGACATAGAGGTGTTGATTTTCCTCATGTGTTACTTTTTATGTTGAATGGAAATGGCCCTTATGGTTGCTGTTCTGAAGTTGTTTATGTACTGAGCAGTCCATTAGTAGCTGTTACTGGACCTGGCACCCAGACCTTAAGATCGCGAGACTGCAGAATTAACCTTTTAAAGACATTCCTTTAACTTTGCATGGTTGCCCCATAGTGCCTTCTTTAGCTAGAACATGTAATAGGAAGCGTATAAAGAAATGTCCATTTTATATCCCCCTAGACTTTGTTTTATTAAGTTTGACCAGTTATTTGTTCTGGATTATGGTAAACTATACTGTGGAGTATACAGCCAGGTGAAAATATTACAGATTCTTTGTTTTATGACTGTTGCAACAATGTAGCAAATGGACTTTCCTGTTGTTTTTCTTTGCTTTCATTAGTCTGTATTTTATTTAATCTTGTAGTAACCATGTGACACTGCCAGCAGGCATCATAAGTCTCATTCTGGTGTCACACATTAGTGACTTGTGTCATTGTGTATAAAAACACTTTATCACCATGCACTCTTTAGTTATTTTTGCTATTTCAAAATCATCGCCTGCTCTTCATTGTTTCATACCACAGGTAGTCAACTCATTCACTTCCTCAGCCCTTAGGATTGCCATTTATTAAGTCTTTTCTCACTCCTTGCATAGGACTGGCCTGGTGATTCCTGTACCAGCATTGATTCAGTCCATTTATTCCTGGGGGTAAGAACCAGGCATCCACTAGACAAGAGCAGTACAGCCCTTTCATTCCTGCTGGCTTAGTCCAGTCTGTCCATTTTCTCCCCAGTTGAAAGAGTTGGGTGGTAGTAGTGAACTGACTTGCTGATTATGTGTAGCAGCCTAATCTTTCCTTTGAGCAAATAGTACTTCCACTAGGTGTCACCCGAGCTTTGTCCTTGTGACAAAACCCTGCCATCTGTGGGTAAATCCAGCATTACCCACAACCAGCCGTGGAGTATTTCTATAGTACCCTTTATGTTGATGTTGACATGGGCCACACATTCTCCACCCAGGGGTGGAGTTAGTATATAAGAAGATATACCCTCATAGCCAGCATTGATGCTGGCGATGGCACAAGCTACCCTTATGGCTTCCTGGATGACATCCCTTGTTAATGGCTCTTGCCCCCTGTGAATCTTGGAAAGATACTATCATTGTGGAATGAACAGGCTCAAGTTTAGCTGGGGGAGAAAGACTTTTGATAGTTAGCAGGCATAGGGTAGAAGAGACGTAGAAAAAATATTAAAGGAGACAAATATGTTCATGTCTTTCATGTAAAAAAGAGAGATGGCTGCGCAGATAGTGATGTTAAGGTTAATCTTTGATACAAAGGTCAAGAGTCTTTGCATGTTGAAAGTAACTTCTTCAGTACTGTCGTTGGTCTGGGGAATTTCAAAATTGAATGTTTCTGTAACAGGGTGCTTCTGCAGACATTATGGGCAATAATATAGAGCCTTTGTTTTTTGCATTAAGTATATTTTTACCGTGGAGTGCTTAGACTAAAATTGGTCCACTTGGATCAAGGTTCTGCCCCAGTTAACCAATGAAAAAATAAATAAATAAATTAGTAAGATGCATGAGCAGTGATATTAAGGCCACAGACGTCAGACCAGTACAGTTCCATTTGCCTGACCTCATAGTAACCTGGGCATTAGTTTCTTTGACTAAGTGCCAAGGGCCTCCATCTCTATTACAGGAAAAAGGCCATAAACCACTTCTTCACTCCTGTTTGCCTTGTAGCCAGCCTGCAGTGGTAACATGGAGTTTAGCTAACTGCATTAATGTAACATAATAAAACTGTGGAGCTAAGATTATCTCACCCATCCTCTTCAAACAGACTGGACTGCATGGCAGTATTGACACTGACATAAGACTTTCCCAGACTTTAGCTCCTTTTCTTTCTCATAATATTTAGTGCCCTCCCTTGCTATTCCAGATATCTTTTGCCACTTGAGACATTCAGCCATGAATCAGGTCAGACTCCGGCTTTCTTTAATTTTCTGCTACTTTTTGTATATTTTCTAAGTATCAGGTCATAGATCTCATTTTTAGTTTGGCAGAGCATTTAGCTACCTCATTGTCAACTTGTTGATTTTGTTTGCAGTAGCTAATTTGTGAAAGTAGCAGGTTGTTCTCCTCCCTCCCTTGTGGCCTTGATCCGTGTCATTTTGGGGCTTTTTGTTTGCAGTATATCACAAAATACTAGTAAGCAAATGTCTTAAGAAAGCATTTTTTATACTGGGAGTCATTTTTCCCTTGTTGTGACTATTAGCTTTTAAAGCTGATGTTTTGTTTTGCTTCATTATGCTTGTGGCTTAGTGCATTTCCATGTCAGTATGCACTACTTTCTGAGAGTATTTTTCTGGTGTGTTTTGTTGACTGCTGCTATTTTTGAGTTTTTCATGATTTAAAAAGTGCTCTTGTTGTAGGTATAAGATCCTATCATAGGACTAGTACTCTTTATTCCTAGTTTGCCTAGGGTTTGATAACACAAGTTCTTAGGGATCATAAGCCTAAGCTAATTCCTTAAGGCATTATGTCTAGCAGTCAAGTGAAGAAGGCTTTTATTTTTAAACAAACCTTTCCGAAACCTAAAGCCAGGGCTAAGCATAGACAGTAGAGATCTCCTGCTCTCTCATTTTTTTCCTCACTCTGATCAAAAAGCCTAGAAAAGAGACGAGCCTTCCTCCTCCTCCTCTTCAGGTGTTTCCAGGATGTTTATTGAAGGCGTGGCAGATATCTTGTTAGAAGCAGTCATTTTTGCCAATGACCGCTTTAAAGATCACTTGTAAAGATTTTTGTTACCATTTTTTTTTTTTTTTTTGCTGTAATTATGCTTTAATTACGTAAAGTGGGCTTTCGTATTCTAATTTAAATAGGATTTTACTTTAGTTACTTTAGTGGAGCTATGCTTATTAAGTATAGTAAACTTGTGATCTGATGTTGACTTTTCTGTCTGTTCCTCAATGTATATATATCAGATCTGACTTCGGCTACTTTCAAGCTTTTGGATCTGGTGCCCAGGTTTCTTCCTTTACCCATAATCCTTGGTGTTATGTAAAATACCTCAGATCTGGTTAACTGCCACAAGCATAGGATGGATCTGTGGGTGCTTAGGAGAGAAGCAATTGATATTTGACAAATCTTTCAGAAATCTTTGTATTTTTTAGATACATTTTTGACTACTGTAATATTACTACATCTTACTATATCTACTCTACCCCAACCACCTTTTTCACATTTCTTCCCTTTGGTCAGTGAATTTCTCTGACTAGAATGTTCTTTACAAAAAAAGCTTTCTTTTTTCACACCTTTCCTTTCTTGTTAGAGTATTGTTATTCCTGGTGCTGTGATTACTTTATTTTTCCTTTCGGCATGTCAGATAAACCATCTGGTTTTAACAAGTGTGTGGCTGTTCTCACATGTTGCTGTTGCCTGGGACCTTCACAACTGTACACAATCTTCTCTGCTTTTGGCCAGTGAGTTTTGTAGTGGAGTGAAGAAACAAACTTATCTTAAAAGGACTTCTACCAGCCCCTGCAGGAGAAAGTGCTCCTTCTGGTTCTTCAAAACCTTCTTCTACTTCTCTGTTCTTCTCCCAAAAAAAATCTGTTGACAAACCAAGGGAAAAAAAGAAGAAATTAAAAGATAAAGTTAAAGCAAAAGAAAAGTTCAAATATTTGAGGAAGAGGGCTTCTGATCATTCTCCCTCTTCAGATCTGGCTTCAAAAGTTCCAGAACCCCCTGGAGCCAGTGCTGTTTTCAAATCTGATAATTATTGGATCAAATACCCCACCAGATTTTTCTCTAGAACCTGTGTCACCTATGCTCTATTCTCCAATCCTACAAGAGAAGAGGTATAATCATTCCAGACCTCCCTTCACTGCTTCATCTTTCCGGTCAGCCAAGTATTCCTGGAGCCTAACCACAGCTGACATGGACAAGATAATGAGGAAATTCCTCCGGACCCATATCCAGTTGAGGGTCTTCCTGGCTCTGGCCTCCAATGGAGAAGAGGAAACAACTTCTCCACACCTAGTAGTTACAGCTTCTCCGATCTGACCTTTTGGATTGGGGCTTTTGGATCCAGCCTCTGCCTGGGCCAAGTCTGCATGGGAACCTTGGCTTAATTCCTTGACCATAATGAGTTCTGTCTGGCTCCAGTTGCTTTGGAGACATCTGGATTTCGCTGCCTAATAGTCTGGGCTGATTACAACAGGGTGGATTCATATCAGAGATCCCCTGAGCCATTCCTCCCTCTTGGGGCTACAGTGCTAGATAGTTTTCCAGCATCAACCTTGGATCCTAGCTGTGCTGCGTTTGAGGTTGAGCAGGGGCTTCTGCTCCTATGGCTCTGCTCCCTGGGCCTTTTGCAGGAATGGTGCTCAAGGCTTTCAAGAGAGTACTCTCTCATTTCAAAGACTTTGAGCTTGGATCCATCCCTCCCCCAAAGAATCTGTCAGGATCTGGACCTACTCTTCTTGTCTTGTTGAGACAGCCAGTGAACAAAAACCTGATACTTGCTGCTATGGAGTAGACCACATAAGCTTCTGAGTCCTCACCAGAATATCCCACTGAGGAGGTACACAAGATGCACAGGTATAAAAGGAGGCACCTAGATTCTTAAGAATGTGTCACTGCAAACACTGACTTTGATGAAGGAGAAAGTTCCCCCAGATCCCCACTTGAGGACATTTGGTTTGGAGACATCCTCAAACTAGTTAAACAGAATGGGGGATGGTCTTTCCAGCTGCTTCCTACAGAAGAGTCGGTATTCAGCAAGGTTTTTGGCTCTGGGCATCTACATTTTGGGTGGTTCCGCTCGCAGATGAAGTGATAGACCTGATCTCCACACAGACTTGGAAGGAGCTGGACATAGCAGAACCCATTCCCAAGAAACTGGACAAATTTATTGTCACACCTAAAGACCACCACCTTTAGAGCAAGGGCCTGGTCACAGATGGTGTAGTGCTGGTGGTGGCCACCAAGATGGAACTAGTGGAAGAAAGTTCCTCAGTCCACCCACTGAATAGGAAGTCTCGTGTATTCAACAGATTTCTTAATGAGAGCTTTAAACTGTTTGACACATGTTGCACAATTTCGGAGAGATTTGACCAAAGAGATCTCCAAATCTCCCCCAGGTACCATGCCTGTGGATTAAAGTAGTCCACTGATGCGCAACTGGGCACCCTTCAGTCTTTGTCCAATATCTCTTTGCCCCTTATTTCCAGTGCTATGGAGGGCACATCTAGAGCATCTGGCACAGGCATATCTTTTAGGAGACATGCTTGAATGAGGCTCTACAACTTTGTGGAACACTTCAAGACATTCTTTGTGAATGCCCCCAATGATAGAGTGACGCTTTTTCATCCCAAGGTAAAAGATACTATCTCCAGAAGTGAAAAGAAGGACAAAACCTTTCTGCTGCAGGGATCCTTTTTTTCCACTCTTCAAAGGACCTTTTCTGGCAATAAAAAGGGAGGCAAGAAAATTTATTTCCAGAAATCAGAGTTGCCCTATGAGCCAGGATGGTCTGCAGAATCAAAGATTCAGAGATCCCTTCTCTGAGAAGCCTTTTCAGCACTCCTAAACACTTGCTTGGCTGCTGCATTCTGGAAGCAGTCTGGGGTGCCTGTCCCTGCATCCAGCTACCTGGACATCCATCACTCAAGAGAAGTAGGTGCAGAGGATAATAACCAGAGTCTACTTCATCCCTTTTTATTGCATTCCTTCAATCCCAAAAGACTTCCCTGATGTTCTGCCTTCTGAAAGGAAAGTGGCAGTTTCAAAAGTAAAGAAGGTCCTAATCAATCGAGTCATCCAAGACGTCCCATCAGACCAAAGAAAATCTGGAATTTACTCAGAATTATTTTTACTAACAAAGAAAAATGGGCAACTCAGACCAGTTTTGGTTCTAAGCTACCTAAACAGTTTTGTAAAGAAAATGAAATTCCAGATGGTCATGGTACAGTCTATTTTTCCTTTTCTGACAGAATAACTGGATGTGCTTGATAGATCTTCAGAATGTGAACTACCACATAAAAATGGACAGACCACAGGAAGTATCTTCACTTCTGGCTGGGAGCCAGTCATTTTCAATTCAGAGGTCTGCCATTTGGTCTCACCAGTCTACACTGTGTGTTTACCAAGTGTATGGCAGTGGTGCAGTTCATCTCCGATTGCATGGGAGAATTCCAAAGTCTTGGTCCGGCGTCGGTTGTTTGTCGCGTACTCTTCTTCACGTCAGGAAGGCTGGAGTATAAAGACACAACCCGGCGCCATCTTCTCTGTCTTTTTGCGCGGTGCCGAGCAAGAAGCAGAGTAAAAGTGCGGTAGTGGCTCCATGAATCTGAAAAAATTTGGAACCCGAAGTCTTCATGCAGCTACGTACCCGTTAGAATCTTTCTTACCTCCAGACGATGTCAGAAAAAGGTTAATAAGCCATATTTCGCGGCTCTTTTGCATAAAGTTACCGATCGCATACATTGTTTAATTGTGACCACAGCCTCTAGGGCTGTAAGCACTGTGCTACCTTCAATAAGCGCACTATCAGCGTCGGTAGGTGCCCAGCACTATTTTGGTAAAGCGTTTAGCACGGAAATGTAAAACCGGATACTCCGACTACGCTATGTCTAGAAAGGACGCCAGTGAGAGAACCCAGCGGTCTCCACCATTTCGCCTTGAAACAAGCTCCATGGTCGGTTCTCAAACACGAGAACCTTTGCAGTCCCTGACTACCGGCGACACTCGGCGGGGTCTTCTCTGTACCGAAGACGCTGGTTCTTGGCCTTTCCCAGAGACTTACGAAGCCCTGCTCATACCGAACCTACCAATGTGGATAGATCTACATCCACCATGGGTTAATGTTGAGGCGCTATCATCTTTTCTGGTGTGGCTACTGAAACCAAATCAGCCAAGCAGCTTGCTGGAGCCTACACAGGCCCCAGACCTGGGCCCACGCCTAAAAGCACATGCTTAAAATGGCTGAAGACCTTATCACTCTTATCAGAGAGGCTCCCAGGCCCCTCGGACCGAAGACCCAAGTAGAGGAGGATTCTCCTACTTCTGACCAAAGTCATTTTATGAGCATTCTGATGCTGAAGAGGAGGATTTATTCACCTTCGAGGATTGGGGATGCCAGGTGGTCTATTCCTTCTGTATCCCCCCCACCCGCAGGAATTTTCCTTTGAAACGCCTCTTTAGGAAGAGCACTTCCACTGGGAAGGCCAATTTTTTTAGACTCTCACTGAAAAGGCTTAGAAGAGACTCTGGTTACTCAGCAGGCCTTTGGCTATTCACTCCTGTTTTTGGAGGTATTGGATGATGTCTACTGGAGCCTGCCTTAATCTGATTCTCTGCCTCCTGCCAGTTAAGCCGGGTCAGGTATTACCAGAGTACCTAATTACTCATCGGGCAGTCCTCTACAAAGGCCCATAATGGGCCTGGAAACATCAGTTCCCAGAAACTAAAGGGAATTAACCTCTCCGAATTTCTAAGGGCCCCTCTTGGAAAGGAATCTCCCACTCTAGAAAGGTGGGGTAAGAAGGTTTACACCTCGGCCACCCTAGCCATAGGGCCTTAAACTGCCAGTTTCATGATTAAATATCCATAATTCTGGTGTCTGAGAATTAAAGACCAAAATGTCACAGCCCTGAACAACCAGATTTAAAAAGAGTTGCCAGATATGATGCATAATTGCGAACAGTGGGTATGCTGCTTACAATGTGGTTATGATGCTAGGGCCTCCAGCAGATCGGCCATGCAGGATCAGTCATTAGCAGACATGCATCAGCCACCGGATCAAATGCTGCGCTACCCGGGTGAAGCAAAAATTCTGGATGCACCTTTACATGGGATGTTGCAAAAAATCGCTGAAATGCCAGGGATATATTAAGTAAAAGATGGAAGAAAAAGCAAAAAGAAAACGGCTGTCAGCTTTCTGCGAAGGTTCCAGCCACCAAGGTTCAGCCCAGCCACTAAGACAAAACTGGTCTCTTCCAGCACTTTGACAAGACCCAAAGAGGCAGATACAGGCGGCCGAGACAGGGCAAGGGAAGACCCCAAAGAGGGTCCTACAGAGGCGAACCACAATAATGGCAATCACCAATACCAAGAGGTGACAGTGCACAGCAGTACGAGAAACTGAACTCAATGACTCCCTCATTACCATGCCAAGCAAAATTCAACTGGAGGGCTATACAAAAGGTACCTACTTAATTCAAGCACAACAGTTTTTATATCAAGGCTTTTCTGGTGTACAAGAAAGGAAGCGACTGGCCAGACATAGATCTTTTGCCTCCCACAGAAATCATCAATTAAAAGGTTCGTCGAGACGACTTCCACCCAAAGGCCTGAAGTGGACGCCTTTCCTTTTCATGGGACACTCGGTCCAGTTTATGCATTCTGCACCACTACCTCTACCGCCCAAGGTACTTTTTTGTAAGAGAACAGACAAGCCGAGGATGATACTGATTGCTCCAGACTGGCCGAGACAACACTGGTTCTGGGTGTTCCCTTACTTAAATGAATGGCTCATTACTGTTCCTACCCGAGATCTACTCATCCAGGCCAGGGACTGTTTGCTCCACTTCTGTTCAGACCCTGGGTAGTACTGTCAACCTGGCAAAGTCCAATTCTGCCCATCTCTCTCCTTAAAATTCATAGGAGCCCAGTTAGATGCATGGCTTCAAATTGCATGATTTCCCCAGACAAGAATATTATCCATTTGCCATAATCTTTTAACAGTCCTCTCCTTTCAGAATCCACCAGCGCACTTCTCTGTCTCTTAGAGTCCGTGGTAGCATCAATTACCCTAGTTCCCCTAGCTAGGTACTACACAGCAGTTTTTTAGTGAACTCTTGCAGTCCAGTGGTCGATAAACAACAACCCATGTCTTTAGAGTACTCTTAACAGAAATCTGCAAATCACACATCTAATGGTGATTGGAGTCTCCACATGTCTCACAAGGATGTCCTTTCAATCTTCCCTCCTCCCAAGTCATACTGACCAAAGATGCTTCCCATTTGAGGTGGAACAGGCACTAGATGGGAAAGACATTCCAAGGCATATGGTCAGAATCAGAGATCAGACTTCACATCAACATATTGGAGTTAACAACTGTCCTCCTAATGTTGCAGGCCTTTCAAGACATTCTTCTGAGATTTGTGATATTCATTCAGACAGACAACATAGCAGTTGTGTGGTACATCAACAAATGGAGGGATTTTACCCATGAGAGTCTAGCAATGGGTGATGTATTCTCATAACTTTCTAGTAGCAGTGGTATCCTGGGTAAGTCCAGTCTGCTAGCAGACAAGTTGAGCAAGTCTATCTTCCTTCCTCACAAGTGGTCCCAGAATCCAGCAGTCACAGAGCAGGTATTCAGCCATTGGAGCTGACTTTGCTGCTATCTCTTCACATCTCTCCTCAACACCAAGTGCAGCAAGTTCTTTGCTTTGATCCCCTTTCCCTGGAGGGGGAGTCACTGAAGGATTCTGTGTCCTACAACTGGATCCCAGGACTCCTTTATGTGTTTCCTTCCATTCCTCTGATTTCCAAGTTTTTACAGAAAGCAATGATGAGAAGGATCACAGTCATCCTAATAGCCCCTTATTTACTTCGACAAGTATGGTTTCCCTTCCTCTGGCCTCATGTAGTACATCATCCTTGGGTGCTTGGCTGAGTTCCAGATCTAGTATCTCACCCATTGGGATTGTCTCATCTAGACATTCATTCCTTCAAAGTGACCACATTGTTTCAGCAGTTCCAGTGATGGCGAGACAGTCCAGATTTTCATCCTCAGTTGCTCATATTATATCTTCTCCCCAGAAACCTTCTACACATAAGATTTAGAAAGATAAGTGGAAAAGATTCTCCATCTGAGCAGTTGAAAACAATCTTGATCTCTTGTCAGCCCCCTCACAGCTACCCTGAGATTCTTGGCAGACCTATTCCACTGGCAAAGTGCAATTAGCAGTAATATCATTTTTTTCATGTCTGTGATAATCATATATCCATTGCATCTGTAAGACTATGTAAAGCCTTTCTTAGAGGATTATTTATGTTATAACCTCCACTTAGAGACCCAGTTTATTCTTGGGATATTACTGTTTTACTAGATGTCCTAACCAGTCCTCAGTTTGAACCATCTGAGAAGGCTAATTTAAAATTTTTATCATGGAAAACACTTCTCTTAGTTGTTGTTACTTCTGATAGGAGGATTTCTGAGCTTCATGCCTTGTCTGAAAAAACACCAAATTTGTTTTTTCACAGAGACAGGGAAAATCTGAGAACCAATCCTTTTTTTCCAAAAGTGGATTCTGAATCCTGTGTTAACCATCAATTAAGATTCTTCTTACATTGGACCACAGATTTTAGAAAAAAATTATCAGTTATTCATTCTTACTCTCCTGTTAAAATGGGAAAAGGAGTATTGAAGGTCACGCACTCCTTTTTTTTTTTTGCCTGCATGCATTTTCTATGTTTACAAGCAGATTGGGCTATCTTGACCTGTTCCCCCAAAAGCCCATTCAACTAAATCAGTCACTTTATCAACTGCATTTTTTTCTAGAGTACCTCTTGATGACATTGTGCAGGTGCCAACTGGCCCAAGGTTCACACATTCATTTCACATAAATTGGACATACAATCTAGGTCCAGAGCCTCTTTTGGCTAGACAGTTTCCGGCTGTGTTTCAGAATATCTTTCCATAAGACACCCTAGCTGTTACTGTAGCTTGGGACTCTGTCCCATATGTTGAGGACTGGACAAAGAAGACATCATCAGATATGATAGTTATGTTCTCACCGTGATCTTTGTTGTCCCTTTCCATCCTTCCTCGACTCCCCTCCCATGTGTTTAACAGCATTTTATGTTATGGTTCCTGGTTTTCTGTGGCTGACCTAGCCTTGACTCCTTGAGGTTACTTATCAAGGTAGTTTTTATTTATTTTATGTATTTTCTTCATACTGTTACCTCTGTCTTAGACTCCATACGCTTTCCTTTTTCCTAGGGGCAATCCTGATAGGAGGCATTTTGCATAATGCCATGGATTATGGGTAAGGGGAGGAGCCTGGGCACCAGATTCAGAAGCTTGAAAGTGGTCGAAGTCTGATCTGACATGGATCTAAGACCCATTTTGAGTTTGTTGAAGAAGGATGGAAAGAGACAATACAGATCTGCCATTACATTGAGTACATAACTTTTGTTTACTGTAGGCAGACGAGTTGTTTGTTTACTTTGTGATTCTATGTCACGTGACTTAAAATTTTAATGATGTAATTGTTATCACAAATAATTTGACAGTTTGTAATGGGTAGTTTTTTTTCTGTAGTGACTAGCTGATTTCAACACTTAAATGCAGCACAGTCAGTCAGACAATAAACAAGTAAATAAATAAATGCGGTTGTAGTGAAGAAAATTTAAATTATAACAGAGTAAGATTCCTTGTGAAGTGTATAGTACGTTTTATTATCCTATGGTAGACAGCTATTAGTGTTGCATCTAGGTTACTATACTGTACTATAAGCCAATCATTGCCCACTTACACTACCTGAATGGTTGTCAAATTACAAAAAATGTGCTCTCATAGCTATACACAAATGGATATCTCACACAACTTCCCTCCCATATAGAACCACATTTTAGCTTACTGTATTTTCCCCTTACAGTCTTGGCAACTTTTCTGTTATTATTGCTGGGGATATTAAATCCAACCCAGTATTACTGGTATCACATCAAACAGCACACAGTGCCCCACACCACAAGTAGCATCATAGTCTCAAGGTAGCATAAACAACAAATGGCCATTACTTGAGTCCTAGGTCATGCAAAATTACCCAGCTGTGCTTGCTATTACAAATTCTTGGCCAAAACTAAATGCTGTGCCTCCAACTTCTTATAAAACAACTATTACTTTTTTTTTTGTAATACTGGGCCTGGCGTGGGAGTGGAAGGTGTTCTTCTCTTTAATAAAAACAGCAACATTGTAAGAGCTGCACTTCTAGAATCTAAACTTTACTGAAATTATTCCATTTAGTTACTAGTGTAGGTAATGTTTGATAATGCAGTAAAGATTAACATTGCTGTTCTGTACATGTCCCCATCAACCAGCTTTGCCTCCATATGATTCCTATCTAGATCTTGTTAAAAATAAGTCATACATAACCAAACTGTTAGTTCTTGGAGACGTCACTCTCAACTGGCAAAGCCCACAGGAAAAAAAATAGAAAAAAAGAAATTACTTAAATGGCTGACAACAAAATCATTACCTCACACAGTTGGTTTGTCAACCAGTAAGATCTTCCAGTCAAATCTTGTCTTCATCTCTAATTAATGGAATAAGAAATTTCCCAGAAGAAAAATTGTAAGCAGGTGTACACATTACTGAACTTAGTTCATGGCCAGAATCCTGTAGGGTTACATTGATCCTTTAAGTAACTAAAACCAACACCTGTAATAACTACAGTTTGAGCCATGCCAGATTCAACACAACAAATATTAGTCACAGAACTTGAAGCTGTAAACTGGGACTGTGTATACAAAGGTAATAATTTAAAAACGGACATGGGTACCTTCCTGAAGTTACTATAAAATGCAGCCTTTTCCCACAGGGATGCAAGACTTAAAGGTACAAAATGTCCCTGGCTGACTTCAGACATTGAAAAAACTTATTAAACAATGTGGTCTTGCTTTGGAAAACTTGAAGGTGGACCAGTAAATAAATATCAGTAAACTTAAATACCTTAATGTGAAGCAACAAATATTGTAGTAAATGCTGTAAAAGCTTCTTGTATATGAAGCACACAGTTCACCATATGTGCACCAAAACAGTTCTGGCAAATACTAAAACAGTAAGCTTAACCCTCTCCCCTCAAAATAAATAAATAACCAAGTCACCCTAAACATGGACATTCTTAATGAAATGAAAACACTATATTTCCTCTGCACCCAAGCCCATTCCATGGGCCAAAGCTCAGACAACCTGCCATTACAAACTGTAACTCTAAAACTATATGAATTTCCACCATTGTATTTTAAAGCCATTTAGGCAATGCGAGGTACTAGAAGCATTGGTAAATAGTGATACTAACACATCTGTGAAACATTTATTACAACATCTATAATTTATTAAAATGTCTGCTGAGGATATACAGACCACTACCTTACATCTACAACTTGACACTTTTACACAGGCTCCATTCCTAACTAATAGAAACTTGCTTCAGTTCTCCCATTTTCTAAAATTAATAATCCTGACTTTGCAGCTGATTACAGATCAATATCATTACTTTGCCCTTTGGCAAAAATACAGGAAACTCCAACAAAAGCAGCAAGCAAATAACACCAAAAATCCAAAAAGTAAACAAAAGCTGTGTCAGTACGAAGAAATTTACTATAATCCAAGCCAATAGTGAGCGCTTTCGTCTCTTATGCAAGAGACTTCTTCAGACTATGGCTTTACCATAAAAAACATATGCTTTAAATACTACATTAATTAACATTTAAAACACCATTTAACATTTAAACCTGGAGGGTTTTTTTTTTTTTTAATTAGTGGGGAAAATAGTAGTCCAAGTCCCAGGGAGGTTTACTTGTAAATCAAAAATTTTTATTTATTTATTGATGTGTTCAGAATGTAGATCATTTTATGTGGGAAGAACAAAGAGAGAACTATACAAAAGAATTTATGAACATAATTATGCTATTAGTAATGGAGATACGAAAAATGCTATGAGCAAACATTATGTTGATAAGAAATGTAAAATTAATTTTAAATGTATAGTTTTGGACACTGTGCATCAAAATATTAAGTCAGTAAATGTTGAAAAAGAACTAGGTTGGCTAGAATATTGTTGGCAAATTAAACTAAATGCTTGTTTCCCTCCAGGTTTAAATAACAGGGAAGAGTTTGTAATGTATTTAAAAAGAAAGGGGTTGAAGCATTAATGTATGCATGGTTACTGTGCATTTTTATGTCACTGTGCTTTTAAATGTTAAATGGTGTTTTAAAATGTTAATTAATGTAGTATTTAAGGCATATGTTTTTTATGGTAAAGCCATAGTCTGAAGAAGTCTCTTGCATAAGAGACGAAACTACTTACTATTGGCTTGGATTATAATAAGTTTCTTCGTACGGACTCAGCTTTTGTTTACTTTTTAAAAATACAGGAAAAATTACTCTACAACCAATTAATCAAATCATTGAGAAGTATGACCTCCTTAACAACAAACAGCATGTTTATTTCAACAAATACAATACTCAAACAAGCATATGAAGCTATGGAAAAAGGAAACCTAGCAGTCAGGGACTTGGTCATAATCAGCACACTTTCAAACTTCAGTATTAGTGATACTGCCATTAAAAGAAAACTCCACCTTAGAACTAAATAATCTAATGTGATGTTGTCCTATCTCGCCTTCATTCTTAGCAGGTTGGGTTCAAAACCGATCCTCTGTTCCAACTCAGCCTTATACAAAGCTCGAGGTCTTCCACTAGTTCATGGCTAAAACCCTATCTCATGATGCACTATGAGAGTTTACCAGATCTCGTTTGTTGCTAAACAAGATTGGGTGCTCTTCATACTGACTCTGGCTAAGTAGTTCTATTTCTGCCTTATATTTGAAAATTGTTACTCTTTTCAATAATTTTATTCCAGCTAACTGTTAAGTAAATTATCTGTGTTCGCTTCTTTTTCTGCTGTTGTCTTTGCTGCTGTTGGCCGTCGTTATTTCCGTAACACCTTTCTTTTCCCTATCCGGTGCTAAATTTAGAAAGCCCATTTTAGTTAGAGGGTTTTTCTTTAAAAAAAGAAACATTTTTTTGGGAGTATTATAATGAATATGTTCCATCTCGCCCTTCTAAGATGCAGGTCTCGGCTGACTGGCCCTTATTAGACGTTTTTTTTAAAACTTACCCAAAATGAACACTATTTTTTTGGGACTTTTCTTTTTTTTTGGGAAAAATTTGTTTTTTGTGGTAAGTGCCTTTAAAGTTAGATTCCCCTGCCCTGGGGTTTTTTTAATCAGGCTGTTTTTCTATTTTTTATTTTTAAGTTTGGTTTTTTATTGAAAATGTAAAGGGAAACTAAATAGGTTTTTTTTCTAAATTTTATAAAAGCCCTTAGGCGCCTTCATTATGTTTATTTTGGGGGGAAGTAAAACCTGTAGGTTTGCCACGTTTTTTTGGCCCCTAAGGGAAAAAAATGTTTTTTTGGGGGCTTATTATTTTTTGGGGCCACTTTTTCCCTTTTCCTTGGGGAAAAACTTCCTCCGCCCCCCGGGAGGAAAAAAGTAGGAGGCTTTCCCCCCCCGGAGGAGCCACCTCTCCTCGAGACCCTCGCCCCGGCCGGGTCGGATCGGCGAAAAGGCGAGCTCTCCTCGGCTCCACGCCTTGGCCGAGGGGTTGCCCCTCGATTTTCCCCTTGGTCCCTGCCCGGGGGAAAATTGCAGGGAGTAACCCTCCCCCTCTCAAACCCATGGGGGCCCCAGTTCCCGGGGGAAGTCACTCGGCCCGGGGTTTTCGGGGGGATTCTTTCGGCAAGGGGGGGCTTCGGGTTTTTTCAGTTCGGCGAAAATTGACTCGGCCCGCCCTCGGCTCGGGCCGTTTCCCCACCTGCCGGTTTCCTTCCCCCAAAGTTTTCCGTTAGTCGGGGGTTTGGACCGGTAGGGTCGGTCGGTTCCCTAATCCCCCCCCCGGGGTTGCCCTCCTTCCCCCGGGGGGCGGGCCGCCCCTTTTCCACCCCCTTGGGGGTGGGGACCCCTCTTTTTGGGCCCGGGGGGACACCCCGGTGGGGGTCCCCCGGGCCCTGGGGGTTAAAAATCCTTTGGGCCCCTTTTACCACCCAAACCCCCCCTTCCCGGCAGGGAATGGCCCCTTTTGCAATCCCCTTTCCAACCACCCTTCCATTCCCCCCTTGGGGGTTTCCTTTTTTGGGACCCCTCCAACGCGGAGGCCTGGGCGAGGAAACCCCGGGTCCCTTTCTTCCCTGGTCCCCCGGGGGGGCCCCAAGACCCGGAGAGATTTTTTGGACATCTTGGAGATCCTTACAACGAGGAGACTGGCAGTCCAAACCCCCTTCTGCTGAGGTCGGTTTTCCTCAAGGCCTTGGGCTCAGCCCTCCGCCTCCTGGGTGTCTCCGCCTTCGATGAGCTTCTGGATTTGATCTCGAAGGCGTGGGAACACCCGGATTCTGTTGAACCGGTGCCAGCTCGCCCCAATAAATTCCTTTCGGCTCCCCCTGATAAGGACATTCTTTCGAAAGGTGTGGCTGTAGATGCCATGGTGGTGGCATCTGCCACCCAGCAAGATGTGGCAGAGGCTTCAACGTCCGTCCATCCTCCTAATAAGGAGTCTGGGAGCATGGATCGCACGGAGGCGCACTTTCTTCAGCGACCTTTACATTAAGGTCTCTGAACTACTTGACGCATTTCACGAGACTGCAGAGGGATCTGGTCAAGGAGCTTTTGGATACCCTCTCCAGTAACTTACCTGAGCAGTTGGCCCAGTCGGTTAACTCCCAGTTGGCTACCCTGTCCTCGTTATCCAACTCGTCCATGAGGCTCATTTCTTATGCAGCCGAAGGAGCGAGCAGAGCGGCGGAAACAGGTGTTGCTCTACGGAGACAAGCCTGGCTACGCCTGTGTCACTTTGCGGAGGCCTTTAAGTCTTCCTTTGCCGACGCCCCCTTTGATGGGTCCTCACTGTTTGGACCCAAGGTAAAAGACACTTTGACTCGCTGCGAACAGGAGGGTAAGACTTTAACTGCCGTAGGGGCCCGGTTTTCCACTCCCTTCAGACCTTATCCCAAGACTCGAAGAGGAGGGAAAATGTGGTTCCGTAAGTCTCAAAAGCCTTACTCGTCACAGCAGAGCAATTCCCCTTCTAGAGGCAGAGGAGGGGGAAATTTTTCAGGGAGACGCCGTCCCAGAGGCGGCGGAGGCCCCCGCAGCACTGGAGACCGCGAGTCCTTTTGTGGCTCCTCCTCCTTCCAGCATCCCTGAAGGAGTACCCTACTGTGCAGCTCCGGAGCCAGTCGGGGGTCGTTTTTCGAGACACCTAAAGGCCTGGGAAAATATCACTCAGGACCAATGGGTGCTCCGAATCATCGCCGGAGGTTACACCATTCCCTTCTCTCAACCCCCCCACCATCCCAAAGAATCCTGGACCCGCCACCCAGTCAACGGGATCATGCAGCCAGAAATATCGAAGCTGCTTCTGAAAGGAGTCATCCAACCTGTCCCCGCAGATCAGGCCGGATCAGGGACTTACTCAAGATTCTTTTTGGTACCAAAAAAGACCGGGGACTTGAGGCCCATTTTGGATCTCAGCAAGTTAAACCGATTAGTGAAAAAGTCCAAATTCCGGATGGTCACCTTGCAATCCATTCTCCCGCTTTTGGAGAAAGGTGTTTGGATGTGCTCCATAGATCTCAAAGACGCCTATTATCACATTCTGATAGATCAGGCGTCGAGGAGACACTTGCGCTTCAGCCTAGGAGACAGTCATTTTCAGTTCCGAGCACTGCCCTTCGGTCTCACCACAGCCCCCAGGGTGTTCACCAAATGTTTGGCGGTGGTGACTGCTCACCTGAGAAGTCTAGGATTCCAGGTGTTTCCATACCTAGACGACTGGCTCTTAACTGCCACCTCCAGGCATCTACTCTTGAAAACTCTAGCAGCCACTATCTCTCTAGGCAACTCCTTAGGAATCACCTTCAATTGGACAAAATCTGTATTGCTGCCATCTCAGCGTATTCTGTTTATTGGTGCAGAAATAGACTCAAGGCAGATGCAAGTCTATCTTCCTGCGGAAAGGATAGCAACGCTGCAGTCTCAGGTTCGGGCATTACTCCTCAGACGTCGTGCTCCAGCGAGAATGGTCCTGCAGCTGTTGGGTTCCATGTCAGCCACCATTCTTCTGGTCCCCTTGGCAAGGTTGCATATGAGGATACTCCAGTGGCTCCTATCAGTCCAGTGGTCTTATCAAGACCTTCCCCTCAGTCACCACATATTGATCACAGAGACGTGCAAACAGGATCTTCGTTGGTGGCTTCTTTCCTCCAACCTGAATCTAGGGCGACCCTTCGTTCCCCCATTCCCCTCGGCCACGTTGACTATGGACGCCTCCCAGACAGGGTGGGGGGGACATTATCTGGACAGGTCGGTCCAAGGCACGTGGCACACCGACGAGAGTCTTCTCCACATCAATATCCTGGAAATGAGGGCGGTGCTTTTAACGTTACAAGCACTGCGATCACCTCCCCAGGGCACGATTGCCATTCAGTCCGACAACATGTCGGTAGTCTGGTACTTAAACAAGCAAGGAGGGACCAGGTCTTACCCCTTTGCAGAGGCCATGAAGGTATGGGATTGGGCGATTGCTTCCAAACGTTTCCTAGTGGCAACACACATTCCAGGGAGATCCAACGTGATAGCCGACAGACTGAGCAGAACTATTCTCTCCCCTCACGAGTGGTCCTTGAACGACAGAGTGGTAGCACAGATTTTCACAAGATGGGGAGCTCCTTGTTGCGATCTCTTCGCAACTCCCCTCAACGCGAAATGCCAGCAGTTCTTCTCTCTCACCCCAGTTCCGGGGGAGATCCCCAAGGATGCGCTAGTCCAAGTTTGCCCCCCCGGTCTGCTATACGCTTTTCCACTGGTTCCCCTTCTCCCCAAGGTGATTCAGAAGGCAATTCGCTTGGGAAGCAAAATGATCCTAATCGCCCCATACTGGCCTCGTCAAGTCTGGTTCCCCTTTCTTCACAAATATGCATTGGAGGGTCCCTGGTTCCTGGACCAAGTTCCGGACCTCTTGACGCATCAGTCAGGACAGCTCCATCAGTCCCTCCATTCATTGAAGTTAGCAGCTTGGCTACTCCTCTTCCGACCATAGTTAGGAGCCATTCTTTCGACCCTGAAGTCATGCATATTTTGTCCTCGGCCCACAAGACTTCTACTAAAAAGATGTATAGCAATAAATGGAAAAGGTTTGCTATTTGGGCCCAACTCCGAGGATTAGACCCTATGACAGCCTTGGTGTCAGAGGTACTGAAGTTTTTAGCTTCCCTGTTCAACCAAGGTTGTTCGGTGTCTACCATCAAAGTTCAATTGGCTGCTATTTCCAATTTTCACGAGAGCGTAGAACCACCTTTAATGAGCAACAAGTTGTGCAAAGCCTTTATTAAAGGAGCTTGGCTTCTACGGCCCCCTATATCTCATCCTGCACCACCGTGGGACCTTAACGTGGTGTTAGGTGCATTAACCTCATCTCCCTTTGAGCAGGCAGCAACCTGTGACTTAAAATTTCTTTCTTGGAAGACTGCTCTTCTAGTTGCTATTACATCAGCCAGGCGAGTTTCAGAACTTCAAGTCCTATGTGTCAAACCACCATACCTGGTATTTCACAAGGATAGAGTATCTCTTAGACCAAACCCATCCTTTATACCAAAGGTTTGTTCTAACTTTTGTTTGCAACAATCACTGGAATTACCGGTCTTTTTCCCTAAGTATTCAAACAGAGCTGAATATACCTTTCACAGCTTAGACGTGCACAGACAATTATGTTTCTATTTGGATAGGACACACCAAGCACGAAAATCAGATCAACTGTTTGTGTCCTTTCGGATAGTAAATTAGGCAAAGCCGTCACAAAAGTCACTATTGCCAAGTGGATCAGAGACTGTATCAGTCATATTTATCTCATTTCAAATAAGGAGCTTATAGTTCCAGTGAAAGCTCATTCTACCAGGGCTATGGCCACTTCGGCAGCCTTTCATTCCAAGCTCTCTATTAGTGACATTTGTGCGGCTGCTACGTGGTCTTCTCTACACACCTTTATTTCTCACTACAAATTGGATGTGGCATCTAGGGGTCGAGCTTCCTTCGGTTCCACGGTTCTCAGGAGCGTTTTCCAGTGAGCCACCCAGGAATTAGGTGTTAGGGACGCTGTCCCATCTGTAGAGAATGTAGGCGAGATAGGATCACATTACATCTTTTAGTTATGTACTTACCATAACTTTAGATGTATGGGATCCATCTCGCCTACATTCCTAATAACCCACCCTCCTTCCCCCTGCCTCGTAGACCAGAAGAGACCGGACGATCCGAATTCAACTTCTTCCTCTCTTGAAACACCTGGGAATGTTATAACAATAGTCTATGTGTGTGTGCATGTGTGCGGACAAACAAGATCTGGGGAAGCAGTAGTGGTGCATCCTGGGATACGAGGTGACTCAGCCAATAAGAGACTGCGTTCTATTGTATAGCGGCCGAGTCGGAGCCGAGGATCGGCTCCGAACCCATCTGTAGAGAATGTAGGCGAGATGGATCCCATACATCTAAAGTTATGGTAAGTACATAACTAAAAGTTTTGGACACTGTGCATCAAAATATTAAGTCAGTAAATGTTGAAAAAGAACTAGGTTGGCTAGAATATTGTTGGCAAATTAAACTAAATGCTTGTTTCCCTCCAGGTTTAAATAACAGGGAAGAGTTTGTAATGTATTTAAAAAGAAAGGGGTTGAAGCATTAATGTATGCATGGTTACTGTGCATTTTTATGTCACTGTGCTTTTAAATGTTAAATGGTGTTTTAAAATGTTAATTAATGTAGTATTTAAGGCATATGTTTTTTATGGTAAAGCCATAGTCTGAAGAAGTCTCTTGCATAAGAGACGAAAGTACTTACTATTGGCTTGGATTATAATAAGTTTCTTCGTACGGACACAGCTTTTGTTTGCTTTTTAAAAATACAGGAAAAACTACTCTACAACCAATTAATCAAATCATTGAGAAGTATGACCTCCTTAACAACAAACAGCATGTTTATTTCAACAAATACAATACTCAAACAAGCATATGAAGCTATGGAAAAAGGAAACCTAGCAGTCAAGGACTTGGTCATAATCAGCACACTTTCAAACTTCAGTATTAGTGATACTGCCATTAAAAGAAAACTCCACCTTAGAACTAAATAATCTAATGTGATGTTGTCCTATCTTGCCTTCATTCTTAGCAGGTTGGGTTCAAAACCGATCCTCTGTTCCAACTCGGCCTTATACAAAGCTCGAGGTCTTCCACTAGTTCATGGCTAAAACCCTATCTCATGATGCACTATGTGAGTTTCCCAGATCTCGTTTGTTGCTAAACAAGATTGTGTGCTCTTCATACTGACTCTGGCTAAGTAGTTCTATTTCTGCCTTATATTTGAAAATTGTTACTCTTTTCAATAATTTTATTCCAGCTAACTGTTAAGTAAATTATCTGTGTTCCGCTCTTTTTCTGCTGTTGTCTTTGCTGTTGGCCGTCGTTATTTCTGTAACACCTTTCTTTCCCTATCCCGGTGCTAAATTTAGAAAGCCCGTTTTAGTTAGAGGGTTTTTCTTTCCGGTAAGAATAGGCTAGTTCATTTAAGTTATAGAACTGCCTTAGCCCGTTTAAATTAGAGAGCTTTCGCTTTGGTTATCCCTTTGTTTTTCCTTTCAGAATACTCAGGGCTAGCTCGTTTAAGTTAGAGAGCTGCCTCTGTCCATTTTATTTAGAGAGCCTCTTTTCTGTATGTTTGGCTGATCACTGTTAAAAAAAAAAGTGTTGCATAAAAATTAGTAGTAATGTTTTTGCGTACTTACACTTTTTCTCTAGTTTTCCCGTAGAATTGTTAGCTGTTTTTTCCTGTAGTAGTTGCTGTTAGTCATGTCATCCAAAAATTCTAAGGAAACGAAACCCTCTGAGTTTAAAAAATGTGTAAAATGCAGCCAAAAATGTCCATGACTGACGGGCCTACCATTTGTGTCTACTGTGTCAGAGCTGTTCACCTTCAGGAGTCCTGTGCTGTCTGTCATTCCTTTAGCCACAGGGTATTATTAGAGAGAAAGAACAAGCTCATCCTGAGAGACTTGCTGAAGACCCCTTTTTCAGAAGCAATTGAAGAAGGTCAGTCTCTTTCAAAATCCAGTCAATCCCCTTCTTCAAAATCAGACAAGTCAGGGGAAAGGTCCTCTTTAAGCACTCAGTTGGAGCCATCAAAAAAGTTACCTAAGGTTTCTTCTTCGGACCCAAAGGCTGTCGGGCCTGAGAAGCCTTCTGCCTCGGTTCCTTCTGTATCAGTGCCATTGGAGTCGGTCCCCTGAATTGGAACTGGTATCTCCCACTTTTAGATCACCTTTATTGCAGTCTTCCAGATCTCCTGCTCCCTCCACTTGATCCTCCAGGAGCTTGTCCAATGATGATGTGGATGGCATGGTGCAGAGGCTTTTGAGGATACTGGCACTCACCAAACTCTTGTTGAATCCAGCCCAGAGGGCTTCAGAACCGACCAAACCTGCCCTATCACTGTTGATTCCTCCTCTGATCCGATCTCGAACCTTGGAGCCAGAATGTCTGGAACTGATTGTAGTGGAACTGTAGGAGCCAAGACCTATCTCAGGATCTTCGGCCCCAACTACTGCTGTGACATCCTGGGTTCCATCCGAACTCGATTCTAGGAGCCAACACTCTCCAGTCAGGTCCAGGGAGGACAGTCGTATCGGATAGTTGTCAGATCCAAACTTGCCTCTCGGGGCATCGGCTCAGGTAAGCTCAGCTCCTACCTCAGCCTTGGAGCCAACTCCCTTGGTTCCACGGATTCCTTCTGTGGTTATTTGGAGCCGGGAGTCTCTTTGGACCAGAGGTGTGGGGCTTTTTAGGTAATGAGGAAAGTGTTGTCTCCACAGGCAGGTCCACTCTCAGGTCGGGACATTCTTCCCCCAAAGTCACTGGTGTCGGCCTCAATATCTCTGCATCCACAGAGATGGGGAGACCCAAGGCCTCAGAATGCCCCACTGGCTGACTCCCACTCTTCCAAAACCTCCCAGAATACCCTTCTGAAGAGGTCCCTTGAAATAGACTATGTAAGAGGAAGTATCTAGACTCCCCAGAGGAGTCCATCACTTCAGATACAGACCTTGATGATACGGAAGGGTCCCCATGGTCGCCCTCTGAGGATGTCTCCTTTGCAGACATCCTGGAAATATTAAAACAGAGAGGTGGCAGGAAGCCCATCAACCCTTCCGAGGAGGAGTTTGTATACCTGAAGGCTTTTGGGTCTCACCCTTCCACCACTTGGTTGTCTCCACCTTCAATGAGCTGATGCAGTTAGTCAAAAGGCATGGTAGTCTCCAGACTCAGTGAAGCCTGTTCCTCAGAAGACAAACAAATTCATCACCGCACCTTTAGACAAGGAATTTCTTACCAAGGATGTCCCAGTAGATGCTATGGTGGTGGCGGCATCCAGCAAAACAGAACTTTCAGGGGCATCCCATTCTGTCCATCTGCCAGATAGAGTCTTGTATGATGGACAGATATGGAAAGTACATCCTTTCTTCAGTGACTTTTGTGCTCAGGTCGTTGAATTATCTGACTCACTTAACTAGGCTTCAGAGAGATCTCCTAAAAGAGCTAATAGATACCCTCGAAGGTTTAGTAGCTGAAGGGGTGTCAGACAAAGTTTCCTTTCAGCTCTCCACCTTAACCTCAGTGGTCAACTCCACCATGAGGCTCATTTCTTATGCAGCGGATGGAGGGAGCAGGGCAGCAGGCTCAGGAATTTCCCTAAGGAGACATTTCTGGATGGGCTTGTGTGACTTTGCCGAACCCTTTAAATCTTCATTTGTGAATGCCCCTTTTGAGGGCTCATCTTTGTTCAGGCCAAAAGTCAAAGACACACTAACCAGGTATGAACAAGAAGGAAAGACTCTCTCTGCCATTGGAGTCCATTTTCTCTATCTACCAGACCTTACCCAAAGGGTCAGAAAGGAGAAAAAATGTGGTTTCTAAAATCCCAGAGAGCTTTCCAGGACACACATGGTGATTCTTCCCCCAGGGGCAGAGGGGGAAGTGCTAATGGAAGACATCGACCACATGGCAGAGGGTGTCCACAAAACCAGGGCGACAGAGAATACTTCCTTGGTAAGCCCTTTCAGCTCTCCTGAAAGGAGGCCCACCTGTCTATCTCTGGAGGCAGTCGGGGATCGCTTGTCTTTGTACTCAAAAGCCTGGCTAACAATAACAAAAGACAAGTGGGTACAAAGTATCATATACAGAAGTCACTCTATACCCTTTTCCTTCCCCATCCCAAACACAAAAAACATCCCGGATGTTCCACCCAGTCAAAGGGATCAGGCAACTCTAGAAATACAAAAGTTGCTAGTCAAAAGAGTCATCCAAGCAGTCCCCGCAGACCAAATAGAATCCAGAACTTATTCAAGGTTCTTTTTAGTTCCAAAGAAAACAGGGGACCGGAGACCCATTCTGGATTTCAGCAGGTTAAACAAATCCGTGAGAAGGTAAAAGTTCCAGATGGTAACACTGCAGTCAATACTCCCTTTTCTGGGACGAGATGATTGGATGTGCTCTGTAGACCTCCAGGATGTGTACTACCCATATGAAAATGGACAGGCGATCCAGGAGTCATTTGCTCTTTCGGCTAGGAGCTAGTCACTACCAGTTCCAAGCTCTGCCCTTTGGCCTCACTACAGCCCTCAGAGTGTTCACCAAGTGTATGGCAGTAGTAGCGGCTCACTTGAGACACCTAGGATTTTGAGTGTTTCCATACCTAGACGACTGGCTTCTAACTGCCACCACCGAGCAGTGAGAGACACCACTTTACATCTCTGCTCTCACCTAGGAATCACAGTAAACTACGAAAAATCTGCCTTATTGCCATCTCAGCATATCGTTTTTATAGGAGCAGATCTAGATACAACAAATATGATGGAAAAAACTTCCCTTCGAAAGAGTTCAAGTCCTATTACGTCAAGTCCTAAACCTTCATTCCAAGAGAAAAGTACAAGCAAGAACAATCCTCAAAGTTTTGGGAACCATGGCAGCTCCGATAACCCTGATTCCATTAGCACATATGCACATGAGAATACTACAGTGGCTACTCTTCACTCATTGGTCCATGCAGGAACTACCCATGTCCTACCAAATTTTGATAATGGAATCCTGCAGGAAAAATCTTCGTTGGTGGCTTTATTCCACTCGTGTAAAGTTAGGTCATCCCATTCTTCCTCCCCAGCCTTTAGCCACAGTGACCAAGGCACTTCTCAGATGGGCGGGGGGGCATTATCTGAAAGGATAGTTCAAGGCACTTGCCAGGACCATGAGGCCCATTTGCAGATCAGTGTCATAGAGATGAGAGCAGTGCTTTTAGCGTTGCAAGCATTTCAGGACTCTCTTCCACTACGAACTATTGCAATACAAACAGGCAACATGTCAGTTGTATGGTACATAAACACGGAATAACCAGATCTTACCCCCTTTGTCATGAGGCCCCAGGAGTATGGCACTGGGCAACCTCCTCCCAATGCTTTTTGATAGTAAAGCACATCTCGGGGAAATCCAACGTGATTGCAGACAAACTCAGCAGAGCGATTCTGATGCCTCATGAGTGGTCCCCAAAACAGAAAGTGTCGGAAGAAATTTTCCACAGATAGGGCCCGCCTTGCTGTGACATTTTTGCCACATCCATGAATGCCAAATGCCGCAGCTACTTTGCCCTGAACCCCCTTCCGGGGGAGTCACCAAGGGATGCACTTTCTCATGAATTGCCCTCAGGTCTCTTCTATGCCTTTCCTCCCTTTCCTTTGATATCAAAAGTTCTTCGGAAAGCCAGTCACTTGGGAAGAAACTTAATACTTGTTGCCCCATACTGGCTGCATCAAGTCTGGTTCCCCTTCCCGTGGCCTCACCTCCAGGAGGAGCCATGGTTTCTGGACCCAGTTCCGGACCTCCTGAGTCATGCATCAGGGATGCTCCACCCCAACCTTCAAACCCTCAAATTGACATCTTGGCTGTTCCGACTCTAACCATAGCCAGGCTCCTTGACCTGTCTACATTAGTAAAGCATATTCTGATCTTGTCCCATGAAGCTTTGACAAGAAGGTTAAATAAAAGCAAGTGGAAAAGTTTCTCTTCATAGGCCTTGAATAATCACATTGATCCATTCTCTGCCCCAATAGCTTCTATTCTTGAATTCCTTGCAAAACTGTTTAATGAAGGGCAGCTGCAGCTACTATTTGGGTCCAGCTGGCTGCCGTATCTAATTTTCATTCGGGAGAATCAGGCCCTAATGTGATGTCCCACAGACTTTGCAAAGCCTTTCTTAAAAGTACTCTTTTGCTAAGACCACCTATTAAGATCCCTTAATTGCCATGGGACTTGAAGTTTGTTTTATCATGTTTGATCCTTCCCCCTTTCAAGCCTGCATCATCCTGTGACCTCAAGTATTTTACTTGGAAAATGATTCTCTTGATAGCTGTTACTTCTGCAAGCATTGTCCATAAAGCCCCTCTACGTGCTTTTCCACAAATATAGAGTATCCCTATAAACAAACCCATTCTTTTTACCCAAAGTATGCTCAGAATTTAACCTGAATCAGTCCATAGAACTACCTGTTTTTTTCCTGAACTATGGGAACAAGGCAGAATATATGCTGCACCAACTGGATGTGCATAGACAATTACATTTCTACTTGCATAGAACAAAAGATTTCAGAACATCTGACCAATTATTTGTATCCTTTTCAGACTCCAAAAAGGGTATTCCTGTGTCAAAAGTAACACTTTCAAAGTGGCTATCAGCTTGTATTACCTTTACTTACTAATCTAAAATCAAAGAACTTTCCCATAAAGTAAAAGATCACTCTGGAAGAGCTATTGCAACCACTTCTGCATTTCGGGCGAGACTACCTATTAACACCATTTGTGCTGCAGCAACATGGGGAAGGCCTCATGCCTTTATCACTCATTACAAAGTTGATTTGGCCTCCAGGAACAGGGCCTCCTTTGGGTCCACTCTTCTGAAGAATGTTCTCCCTTGAGCCACCCAAGAAGTATGGTGCTAGGGACACAGTCCCAGCCTACGAAAGAAAGTGAGATAAGACAACGTCACATAAAGAAGTTGTGTACTCACCATAAAGTTCCATGTGTGTTGTCCATCTCACTTTCATTCTTACATCCCACCGTCCTGCCCCCAGCCTTTCGCTCCTGGAGGACTGAGCTGGTGCAATTGACTATTAATGTCCTGTGACCTTCATCCTTGCACTATCACTTTATCAGTGACCTTTATTTAGCTGTGTCTGCAAACAAGATTTGGGGAACTGTCATACTGCATCATGGAATAGGGTTTTAGCCACGAGCTAGTGGAAGATCTCAAACTTTGTATAAGGCCGAATCGAAACCGAGGATTGGTTCAGAACCCAACCTGCTAAGAATGAGGGCAAGATCGACAACACACATGGAATGTTATGGTAAGTACATAACTTCTTTTTTTCACTCTGTCTCTGTTTTCTGAGTTATTTTAATATCTGAAAATCACTCTGCTTCTTATAGAAGCCATGGTGGTGCAGCGATAGCATTGTTGCCTCACAGTAAGAGGTTCTCCCGTTCGATTCTCAGCTGGAGCACCTTCTGTGTGGAGTCTGCATGTCCTCCCCGCGGTTTAGTGGCGTTCGAAAGACATGCGTAGAATGGGCGTGCCTTCTTTGAAGGTTGGGCGTCGAGCTGGCACTTCGGCACCTGTAAAAAAAAAAATCTACTGCCAATCATTAGCGGACCGGAGTTCACTGTGGCGACCCCTAACCGGGAAAAGCTGAAAGAAGAACAACTCTGCTTCTTATAGAATTTAATACGTTTTCTGCAAAATGCTTGTCAGTTAGACTTGACATATCAATGTGATCTTATTGTTTTCTTCAAGCCTTTCTCATTCCCATAATCCATTTCTAGTCTGCTTTATATGAGTCATGCTAGACATGCGGAAGCAGTGGTGTATTCCCATTCCATTGACATATAATGGGATTAATGTCAGTGACTGTCATCTTATATACTGTCTGTAACAGGACTGCTTCTTTTATTTCTTGAATGGCCCTCACTTGTGTGTGTTTTGGGGCTTGTTTTACAGTACACTAAGGAATTATGCAGCTGCAACTAAGAAGTTGCTAAATTGCTGGCCTTTGTTCAAAGTATCTTTGTAGTCCAAGATGAATTGACGGCCCCTCCCCCTACACTTTGGTAAATGTGCTGATACTTTACAAGAAAAAATATTTTCTGCCTTTTCTCTAAATGTCACAGAAATCTTTGATACTACATTCAAGTCATCTTAAAATGTAAAGTAGTATAAACAGCAACGTTTAAAGCTTAACATTTCAGTACTGTGATGCTGCTTATGTAAATTTGTCAAAAGAAGTGACAACTGCCTTTGAACCATTGATTGATTTAATTGCTCTGTTTTGCTCTGAAAGACATGGCTACATTAGGAGCAGCTGTAAATCAGTATAAGTTCTCTTCCTCCATGCAGTAAAGACAATGTAAAACAGTTTCACACCTCTCTGTCTTGTTTACAGCAACTGGAGCTCCTGACTACAGATTTATCTGTCTGTGGTATGTCATGCAAATGTAGACAGATTCCTCTGCAACTTGTGTGAAAAGTTAAGCTTAAAAAAAGTGGGTGGTCTTTCCATTCCTTTGATACCAAAGTGAGGAAATGAAAGTTTAAAAATACAAGCAGGTTTCAGGTACCTACACAGTACAGGAATCAAATTGTAGGGAGAAAAGTAAACTAAGAGTTGAGTTAAACTGTAGGAGATGGTGGAGTTTTCCTTTAAATGGCTCTTGGCCTGCCTCCATAACTGAATTTTAAAGTCAAATAAGGACAAAAGCATCAAAAAGTGGAACTTTCATAACTGGGGTGCTTCAGAGTTCAATTCTAGGTCCCTTTTCAATCTTGATTTTCATTAGCAATCTGCAGTTTGATCTATCTAAACTTCACATTTAATGCATATTACTTTATTGTATTCAGTTTTGATAAATCCATCTCTGTAAACTACGAGAAAAGCTCCAGAAAGTCTTCCCTTCAGTATGGAACTCGTTTACTGATATGCAGAAAGTAATAGACTGTAAAGGAAAAAAAAAACTTGGCGTTTGGTACCCTGCAGAAAACCAAAACAAATCCATCTGTATCCATTTCTGTCCCATAAGGAAGGAACACCTTTACTAACTATAGCTTGGGGTAACACAACTACAAAACATCATAAATGTATCCGTCTAGCAACTAAGATAGCTCAGAAATATCAAACCTTCTTCTAGGCAATCAGGCAAGGCCCTTGTATTACAAATGTTAATGCCAAGAATGGAGTGTTGTCTAACCTTATTTGCAATGAAGTTTGCTAAAAACACATTCTTCAGTTAGCTGTAAATAAGATTTGCGAATTCGTATTTCTGGATTATCCAAGGAAACAAAAATACTGTGCAATGCAGAAAAGTCAACTAGTTACTGGTAACTACCAGGGTGATGCTACTTATAAACTCTTTCATCTACCAACTGCTAAACTGTTCCTATTGCCCACTACTGGCTTCAATGCTACACCTTTGAGGGCCTTCCCATCCCCTTCTGTCATTTGCCAATAACACAACCTCCTTCGTTAGGCCCTGTTCAGTTCAGTAATAGAAAAAAAATGTTTTTGAAGCATGCTACTGCAGACCGGAATTTTATACTATACTTCAAAATCTCAGAAACTTGAAATAAAATTGTCATATGTTAAAGAAAAATCTTAGCTAGCTGTTTACTAAGGAATGCAAATTCTCGTGCTTTGACAGTGGGTAGTAAGCCATCCTAGGGCAGTAACTACTTGCCTTTATTATGCAGTTCATGTGTGTTCTATGATCGTTATATTTCTTCTGCTAACAACTTTTAACATTGTATTTTAATTAAGACACTTTACTTTTTGTTTTATGTATTATTCCAGGAGAAACTTATTCAGCATGAACTCTTATATGTTAATGTGTATAAATGCTAGATGTACTACTGTTGTTTTAATTATTGCAGTCTGAATGGCCCAGGTCATGGCTGAAAAAAAAATCATTGTACCATGTCATCTACCTGATTAGCAAATAAATATTTGCCTCTTTAGGCCCTTCAGTGATAGTGATAGTGGAACCTAGCACCACTCAGCTCACTGCATCCTTGGTTACAGTTTTGTCCTCAGAGGTCGACACTATTGGGTTCTGGAGGTTCTCTCAAGTCCCTTGCTTGGTGATGATGGTAGTGGAGCTGACTTCTGTTGTGCCTCTTGCCTCAAGGCTCAAGTACTGAGACCAGTGTTGGTACTTTTGGCATCAGCTTTACTCCTAAAATAAGTGATTTTAGCATTGCAGCCCTTGGTTTTGAGAGCGGTATCAATGGATTGTTCAGCAACAGCATCAATAGCCTTGGTTATTGACAACAGGGATATTGGTGTTTGTTTCTGCTTTGTGTTTTTTCATGTTTACACTGTTAATAGCTGCCAGGATTGTAATTAATTCACTGATTGACATTGTACCATTTGGTGAAAAAGCACCTAGTATAGTCTTAAGGGTTCACCCAGGACTCTCTTTGCTCTGAGTCTGTGGTCTTATCGAGAGGGTAGACTAGACAACCTGAACAGTCCTGGAGATATAGCTACTTTTTTGTCTGGATTGCCATACAATTTCTTCTCCTTGGACAATTCCTTTTTTAAGGATCAGAGGAGACTTAGGTGCCAGAGGTAACAGTTGGATTCCCATTTGGATTTCCCCATCCTGGACATGGACAGGAATCATGATAGTGATTTCCCTCTTTCTCCTTTGATGACCCCAAATACTGGCAGATTTCGGAGTTGATTAGGAAAATATAGAGACTAGCCAATTGTTTCCAGAAAGCTTTCTGATCTTCACTGACGATCTGTCTGGTGTCCCTGACAGACTCAATGGTGGTTTTTGGCCATATGGGGCACCTGGAAAAATCCAAATCTGGTGACTTCAGTTCCCAGACATGATTCGATCTTCTGGCCCCCTCCAGAGACTAGAATGTCAGAGTGAAAATCCCCTGTGGTGGATTCCATAACAGCAGCTGTAGCATTTTAAAGGGAATCCCCTCCCCATAATCTGGAGATCCATCCCCCCAACAAGGGGGTTCCAGTCATGGATAGCTTTGTAAAGTGTGTTTTCATTAGCTGTACTTTCTCCTTCAGGGAGCTGAACTATATGACTTCTATTGCATTTTCAATGGGATTTGGCAGACTAACTCACCAAAATGCAGGAACAGTTTCCACAGGTAAATGAAGAGCAAATTGAAGCTTTTAACCCAGGTGGGCAGCCTTCTCTTCTGTGTCATTTCTCTCCATGCATCTTGTGCACAACACAATGGAAGGACCAATGAGGGTGATAACTGCTGACTTCACAGATTGACAGCATGCTTGACTGCACTTACTAAATTTGCCAAAAACTCTAAGGCATATTTCTTAAATGCTTCCTTTAACTGTACTGGCCTTTTTTGGACCACAGGTTAGAGACAGACATCAAGAGGGTTAGTGAGATAGGAAGACTTTCACTGCTGTTGGTGTGAGATTTCAGCCACCACAAAATACTTTTGCATGAAATGAGCAAAGTCTGTGGCAAATGTGGTTTCATAGAGCTTGCCAACAGCAAAAGAACCAGCAGTCTGGAATGAATCACTGCAGCCGTGACTATTTTAATTTGGATTGCCTGCCCACAAGCAGAGGTAGTCAGCAATCCAAGGAGTTTGAGTCTCCATCTGGGGTTCCAGCCTAGTAGAACCATCTGAAGACTTCTGCTGTGGAGGCAGGGATGATTGCCTGCCCATCTTCTATGTAGTGGACAACAAACAAGACAGATGGGTAAGAGAGATTATGTCCAAAGGCTACACAACCTCTTTCCACACACACTCAGTCTCACCTCCTCACGTCCTCTTACAGACGTCTGCCCTTGTCAGGAAGCAGCATCAGAAGTAGAGGTGCCAAATCCACTTGAAAAGAGAGCAATCCAAAAGATCCCACCAGACCAAACAGTATATAGATTCTGTTTTTGATTCCCATGGAAACAAATAATCTATCCACAAAACTTCCATCAAGATGGTCTCTTTGCAGACAGTGTGTCCATTCTTGAGAGTGGGAAGCTAGATGTGATTTCTGGACCTCTGGGATGTGCGCTTGCACAATACGGGCTGTATAAGGGGGCTCCATATTACTTACCTACATCAGTTTTTCATGCTATATGAGACTTGTTCTGGTGGCTTACAGTACCATTACTTGGAGAAAATAGGGCACAGAAGGTGGGTAAACCTACATTTTGTGGTTTACTAGTGTTATGTCCATTAAGTATCTCATGCAATTGTTTGATTATCTAGCAGACTATTCTATCACTGTTTACTGCTAATATTAATAATTCATACAGTTTATTCATAGGTATGAACATGTTTCCTTTTAGGAGCTGTTTCATTTTTGCAGAATGTTACTTCAGCTCTCTGGACATTTGTTTGTTTACACTGGTACTTTTACCACAACCCTTTACCAAACACAGCCACACTTTACACCTGAGAATATGGACTCGAGGAACAAAAGAAACAGAACAACAATATAGTATGTATGAAGAACACTTGCTCTCCTTGCTTCAATATGTATGAGTTACTTATATGTTTTCTTAAGAAGGTGTGAAAAGTGTGCTGGTTTTTGCAGTGAAAAGCCACTACTGAGAAAATTAAGCCCTGTGTAAACTGAAATCTAATGATTATCCTCTCCTTAAAGATTTATTGAAATGGTAAGTGTATGACTTCCAGGATGGCTGCACGTTGAGTAACAGCTTAACTCTAGCTCTCCCAGTGTGAAAACAGAAACTCAACAGAGAATGCCAGTAGACTTTTGTGTTTATGGGAAAATTTCACTAACTGGCTAGTAAGTGTACTGCGTAGATGCCAGGAAAAAAGAAATACAGAGCACCTGGAAAAGTCAGCTACAAAAAGTGTGGAAGAAACACTGACTGGGAAAAGTTCTGCAGTTGTTAAGCAAAAAGCAGTGCAACCTCCAGACATGACTTCCAGTAACCTACAGTAAGATATAAGAAAACTGCACACATACTTGGTTAAAATAAATGAAACACTGATGGAGTATATCAACTCAAAAAACTAAAAGGCTGGAAAAATTTAAGAAGCTTTAAACAGATGAGATGATAAAGCTGCAAAAATCAGAGGTTGAAATGAAGAAAAAGCTGGCAGAATATGAGACTGCTCAGGAAGAGATGTTTCAAAAAATAATAGAATTAGAGTACATAGAGAAAACCTAAGATTTTCAGCTATACCAGAGAAATTGGAAGGAACATACTGTATTCATTTTATGAAAGCACAAATAAGCAAGTGGACTGGCATTCCACAGCAGGAGTTATTAGTTGAAGGGGCACACTATGTGTATGCTCCAAACCTGGATATGAGAAAGCAACCTCGACCTTTAATAGTAAAGATAAAATCCCACCAGCAGAAGGAGATGATTCTTAGAAAATTGTGGCAGAAGGACAAAATACTAAAAGTGGGAGACAGCAGAGTATTTGTGGAGAATGATTACTCATTGTACACCAGGCAGAAGATGAGTAAATTAATTCACTACTCGGGTAATGTCGAGTTCCAGGTATGAGATTCAAACTTCTGTACCCAGCTGTCTTTAATGTATTCTTCCCTGGAGGGACAAAATCATTTTTTGATGAAGTATATGCTAAGGAGGAAATACAAAAGTTTGTTCAACAAAAAGTGAGCTGTGAAACAGAAGGAGATTCTGCTTCTTGTTCTTCGGGTTATAAACACCACAGAGAGACTATACCTGTGAAACCTTTTCCACTGTTCCAACAGAAAATGTTGGAGAGAAGGAAGAGACCATGAGAGTGAAAAAGAGATGAATGGTAATAAATCCAGTAACTTAATGTGGGATTACAATGCAATAATTATATTGGTGAAATATGACAGAACAAGGAAATCTGGAAATATTGGACTTTATCAGAATTTGTTGGACTTGTGGAGGACTGTAAAGTAAATGCCCTACTTCATGTCATTAATGTTCAGAAAAGTGCTTGGGGAGGGGGAAGAGAGGGGAGGGAGTTAACTGTAAGTGAAAAAAACATTTTTTTTTCTTAATAGTACTATTTTTGTGGTGTATGGTTTTCTTTGCATGCTATAAAGTAAAGTTTTCTCAGTTATTTTTAAGTGTAATGGGGGATTGTAAATATGTGCTGCTGTTCTTTTTTTCTTTTCTTTCTTCCTTCTCTCTTCTTCTTCAGATTAAAAAAATGTTGGCACTGCAATGTAAAAAAGCCTGGTTAAGAGAGCATGACAAAAGAAAATGAGTGTGCTTTTTCTAATTCTTGCATGGGGAATTGACTAGATTAAGGGCCTTAGATTGATTTAGTAGTGAGTATTAAAAGAGAAAGCAAGTAAATGAAAAATAATATTGAATATTATGAGGCTTTTTCTAGGAAATGAATGTGTGTTTAATAGCATTTCTGTATCTGGCTCTCGTGTCTCCATGGAAAGTATCTGTTAAAGAGAAATTGACTGTCTGGTAATCATGTCTCCATGGAGACAGTCGGATAATGAAAATTGGCTGTCTGTTACTTATGTCTCCATGGAGACCATCTGATAAAGAGAAATTGGTGACAGGCTTGTGGAGAGTGACTGGGGGAAAAAAGGAAGGAGAAACTATAATGTTCTGCAAAAGCATTCAGGAGTTTTCCCAGCCTAGAAAGCTATAAAGATAAGACAAAGCCATTTAGCATTTAGTGGAAGCACAGGCTGCACCTTGCATCTTAGCCTGGATAACCTCTGATGTTATGTAGTCCAATCTCACCTACATTCGTACCCGTGGCCAACTTTTCTAGCTCGAAGTCTTCTATTGGCTGGGCTAAGCAGGTATCCCATGCTGCACTGCTCCATATCCCCAGATCTCGTTTGCCGCTCGTGTAGCTCAGACGTGGTCTTGCTCTTGGCTGTGGCGAAGTACCTTTTTGTCTTCCTTTTGGAGAAAATTTGTCATAAAAAAAGCTATTTTCATAGCTAGTGTCTGTTTAGTGTTGTTTTTGTTTTCGGTAGTGTGTTTGTGGTTTGTGGTATCCGGCTTGCTGTTCCACGGGCTAGGCCCATTTTAGTTAGAGGACCTAGTCCTCTTGTCCTGTGTTGTTAGTGCTAAAACCGTTTAAGTTAGAGGTTTTAGAGTCGTTTTCCCTGGCTATTCTAGTCAAAAAACGTTTTAGTTAGAGGTTTTTGGCCCTTTTTGTTTCAGTGTGTGTCCCGTCTGAGGGTTGTGTGCAGCTTTCTATCTTGTTCCTGCCTTTTGTGGTTTGCATGTCCTGTCCTTCTTGTCAAACAAATGACTTGTGCTGTGCTGGTTTTTTGTATTGCTTGTTGCAAAAAATGTCTAAGGATTCCAAAGACCACAAATCTTCGGGTTTTAAGAAGTGCTCTAAGTGCGGTTACAAGATGTCCATCACAGATGGGCATTCAATTTGTGTTTATTGCCTGGGAGCCATTCATCTGCAGGAGTCCTGCAGTTTCTGCCATGCTTTCAGTCCCAGAGTACTCCAGGAAAGAAAGAATAAGCTGATTTTAAAGGGACTCTTGAAACCCTCTTTCGAAGAGGCCATGGTTTCTTCTCACAGTGCAAAATCTAAGTCAGAATCAAAAAAGAGATCTCCGACTCCTTCAGTTTCCTCGGAGCCTCTGGAGAAAGTCACAAAACTTGCTTCGACCTCCTCGGCTCCACTGTCCTCGGGGCCGCAGGAAGTGTCGGTGTCGAGGGATTCAGCATCAGCTCCAATTATTTTGGAACCTCTTTGGAGCCGGTTGCCCAGTCTTAGACCAGGTTCACCTGAGAGGAGATCTCGATTTCCATCCCTGTCCTCCAAATCCTCCAGGACCCTTTCTGATGTGGATGCTGATAGGGTGGTGCAGAGGATCCTCCAGTCACAGGTTTTGGTGAAATTGTTTTCAGCTCCAGCCCAGTCGGCTCCGGAGCCTGTCCCGACCCCTTCGATCATTCCTCCTCCGAGTGCATCACTGTCTTTGGAGCCAGAGTGTTCCGTGCCGTGTGATGTTCCTGGGTCAGCTCCGATGGCCCCTCCGGGCAGATCGGTATCGATGTCAGCTCCGTCCACGGGGTTCGGGACTCGAGATTCTTCAGTCGGGCCCAAGGGGGACATCTCTGGACATGTTTCGGTTCCGAGTCTTCCTCTCGGTGCCTCGGCTCGAGAGACCCCGACTCCTGTCTTGGTCTCGGAGGCTGGCCGGTCCTCGGACTCGGGGGGGGGGCTGCCTTTGAGGTCATGCGGACTGCGCTGGCCAGATCGTCAGCTACATCATGTGGGTCGGTCATTCTGTCCCCCACCACTCCGGTGAGAGCCTCTGATCGCCATCTATCTGTAGACAGCGGAGTGCCAAGGCCTAAGGATACCCCCATGAGTGGTCCCCAAGTTTCTGAGGGCCCTTCAGAGTTCGTGCCTGAGGAGCCCCCTAGAAAGAAGACGTGCAAGAGGAAGCACATAGACTCCCAGGATGAGTCTCTCACCTCTGATACCGACCTCGAGGAATCGGAGGGGTCCCCCAAGTCATCCTCTGATGATGTTTCCTTCTCCGACGTCCTGGAGATACTGAAATGAAGAGATGACTGGCCGTCCAAAGCCCCCTCCGAGGAGGAGTCGGTTTTCCTTAAGGCCTTTGGCGCTCAGCCCTCCACCTCCTGGGTGTCCCCACCCTTCGACGAGCTCCTAGATCTTATTTGTCGGAGGGTGTGGGAGAACCCTGATTCTGTGGAGCCTGTACCCAGGCGTCCCAACAAGTTTCTTTCTGCTCCCCCGGGTAAGGAGTTTCTGTCTAAAGGGGTCACTGTGGATGCTATGGTGGTGGCGGCGGCCACTCAGAAAGAAGTAGCAGAGACTTCTTCCTCCGTCCATCCTTCTAACAAGGAGTCTAGGACCATGGACCGGTACGGGAACCGTACCCTCTTGTCAGCAACCTTTACCTTATGGTCGCTGAACTATCTATCTCATTTCACTCGGCTCCAGAGAGATCTCCTCAAGGAGTTGGGAGATACTGTTGCGGGGTAATGTCCCTGAGGCGGTAGCCCAGACGGTTAACGCCCAGGTGTCTACCCTCAATTCCATCGTCAACTCCTCCATGCGGCTCATCTCATATGCAGTCGATGGAGCAAGCAGGGCAGCAAGCTCAGGAGTCGCCCTTAGAAGGCAAGCCTGGCTGCGCCTTTGTCATTTCGCGGAGGCCTTCAAGTCTTCTTTCACTGACGCCCCCTTTGATGGTTCTTCCTTGTTCGGAACAAAGTGAAAGACACCCTCACCAGGTGCGAACAAGAGGGAAAGACCCTGTCTGCCGTAGGGGTCCATTTTTCCCTTCCCTCTAGGCCTTACCCCAAGGCCCAGCCGGGTGGGAAGATGTGGTTCAAAAATCCACAGAGGTTTTTTTCCTGCAGCACAAGGTGAGTCCCCCTCCAGAGGCAGAGGAGGGGGGGGTTATTCAGGGAGATGCCACCCTAGAGGCAGAGGGGGCCCCCGCAATTCGGGAGACCGCGATTCCTTTCACAGCTCTCCCTACTCTCGTTCCTGAGGGAGTGCCCGGCTGTGCTTATCCGGAGCCAGTTGGGGGTCGAATTTCATTGTATCCGGAAGACTGGAAAAGCATCACCCAGGACCGATGGGTATTACGAATAATTTCCGGAGGTTATGTCATTCCGTTTACGTCAGACCCCCCTTCAGTCAGAAAAATCCCGGACGTTCCACCCAGTCAGTGGGATCAAGCAGCCTCAGGGATTTCAAAGCTGCTAGAAAAAGGAGCCATCCAGCGTGTCCCCTCAGACCAAGTCGGATTAGGGACTTACTCAAGATTCTTTTTGGTGTCAAAAAGAACAGGGGACCTGAGACCAATATTAGATCTTAGCCAACTGAGCAATTACGTACAGAAGCCCAAGTCCCATATGGTCACACTACAATCGATTCTCCCATTGTTGGGAGAGGAGGTATGGATGTGCTCCATCGACCTCAAGGATGCTTACTACCATGTCAAAATAGACAGTGCATCCAGGAGTTACCTACGCTTCTGGCTGGGAGCCAGTCATTTCCAGTTTTGAGCCCTGCCCTTTGGTCTCACCACAGCCCCCAGGGTGTTCACCAAGTGTATGGCGGTGGTGACTGCTCACTTGAGGCATCAAGGATTCCAAGTGTTTCCGTATCTGGATGACTGGCTCCTTACCGCCCCCACCAAGCATCTACTAATCCAAACCAGGGTCGCTGCCACCTCTCTGTGTCAACAGTTGGGCATAACACTAAATTGGGAAAAATCTGCCTTTTTGCCCTCACAGCGTGTCACCTTTATAGGCGCAGAATTAGACACCGTTCAAATGCGAGCATTTTTACCGCAGGAAAGGATCAGAGTCTTACAGCAACAGATTCACACCCTGATGGCCTTGAAGAAAGCAAAGGCAAAATGGGTCTTTCAACTCCTCGGGACCATGGCAGGGACAATTATGTTGGTCCCTCTAGCGAGATTGCACATGAGACTTCTCCAATGGCTCCTCTTTGTTCAATGGTCTCTCCAGAAATTTCCACTTTCTCACCCTATTTTGCTCACGGACAGATGCAAACAGGATCTCAGTTGGTGGCTTTGCACCAACAATTTGGACAGGGGAAAACCTTTTGTTCTACCCATCCCGGTTGCCACAGTGACCATGGACGCCTCCCAGATGGGGTGGGGGGGCATTATCTTGGCAGGACTGTCCAAGGCACGTGGCAGGATCACGAGATACATCTGCATATCAACGTCCTAGAGATGAGAGCAGTGCTACTTGCGTTGCAAGCACTTCAGAGCTTTTTGCCTGTAGGCACGATTGCAATACACTCGGACAACATGTCAGTAGTGTGGTATCTAAACAAGCAGGGGGGAACCAGATCTTACCCCCTGTGCAGAGAGGCCATGCAAGTGTGGCAGTGGGCAGTATCTTCCCAACGGTTTCTGGTGGCAACGCACATTCCGGGGAAGTCCAATGTGATAGCAGACAGGCTAAGCAGAGCTATTTTGATGCTTTACGAGTGGTCCCTGAATCGTTTAGTGGCAGAACGAATCTTCAGCAGATGGGGTCAGCCTTGCTGGGACCTTTTTGCCAGCCCCCTCAATGCCAAATGCAGCACTACTTCATGCTGATCCCTCCACAGGGGGAGTCACCCAGGGATGCTCTAGTTCACGATTGGCCCTCCCGTCTGCTTTATGCTTTCCCTCCGTTTCCCTTGCTGCCAAAGGTGATTCAGAAAGCGCAATCCTTGGGAAGCAGAATGATTCTGATTGCTCCACACTGGCCTTGCCAAGCCTGGTTCCCCTTTCTTCAACCATACATTGTGGACACTCCTTGGATTCTGGACCCTCAACCAGACTTACTGACACATGTCGGGACAGTTCCACTCTTCCCTGATGACCCTTCAGTTGACAGCCTGGCTACTCCACTTCTATCGATAGTTAGGCTTCATCATTTTTCGCCGGAGGTAGTTCACATTTTATCCTCCTCTCATAAGCCTTCTACGAGGAACATTTATTCTAGCAAATGGAAGAGGTTTTCTGTTTGAGCACATACCCAAGGAATTGATCCTTACACAGCCCCGATTGCTTCAGTCTTGGAGTTTTTGTCTATGCTTTTCCATCAGGGTTCTGCGTCAGCTACCATAAAAGTTCAGTTGGCAGCGATCTCTAATTTTCTTGTTGCTAATGAGCCTAGTCTCATGGCTCACAGACTCTGTAAGGCCTTCCTGAAAGGTACTCTGTTACTCCGTCCTCCGGTCTCCGAACCTATCATGCCCTGGGATCTCAATTTTGTTCTACAAGCCCTTACTTCACCGCCTTTCGAACCTGCAGCTACCTGAAATTCTTGACCTGGAAAACAGCCTTTTTAATAGCAATCACTTCAGCCAGGCGAGTTTCAGAAATTCAAGCCCTTTCTATAAAACCTCCATATTTGATCTTCCATAGGGATAGGGTTTCTCTTAGACCAAGCCCTTCCTTCCTTCCTAAAGTGGCTTCCGTAGCTAACCTTAATCAATCTATTGAGTTGCCTGTATTCTTTCCCCATTTTTCAAACAAGGCAGAATTTAAATTTCATCAATTGGATGTTCACAGACAGTTACGTTTTTATCTGCACCGAACAAAAGATATCCAGAAGTCTGATCAACTATTTGTCTCCTTTTCGGACACTAAAATTGGGTCCCCTGTCTCCAAAATCACCCTATCCAGATGGATATCCAGTTGCATCTCTTTCGCATATTCTGCAGGAGGTAAAGACCTGCCGTTTCCAGTCAAGGCTCACGCTACTTGGACTGTCTCTACATCTACAGCCTATCAAGCTAGATTATCAATGGATGATATATGTGCTGCAGCTACTTGGGCTTCTCCTCACACATTTGTTTCTCATTACAAATTGGACGTGGTATATAGGGGCAGGTCGTCCTTTGGTTCCACAGTACTCAGGAGTATTTTCCAATGAGCCACCCAGGATGTAGGTGCTAGGGACGCTGTCCCACGGGTAAGAATGTAGGCGAGATTGGACTACATAACATCAAGAAGTTATGTACTTACCATAATGTTCGATGTATGTAGTCCATCTCGCCTCACATTCTTACTTACCCTCCCACCTTCCCCCTTCCTGGAGGATCTGGAGGTTAGGTTTCTATTTATGAAGTTCCCTTCACCTTTAGCTTATTCCTTTTTTACCTGGAGGTTGTGTATGCATGGGGTATGACTGAGTACTCACAGCAAACTAGATCTGGGGATATGGAGCAGTGCAGCATGGGTACCTGCTTAGCCCAGCCAATAGAAGACTTCGAGCTAGAAAAGTTGGCCGAGTTGGAGCCGAATAACCACAGGTAAGAATGTGAGGCGAGATGGACTACATACATCTAATGTTATGGTGAGTACATAACTTCTTGTTTTAGGTTAACTCAAGTTTGTGGACATTTATTCCTATTAGGGGGGTAAAACTTCAATATTTGAAGATGTATATAGTTTTTGTGTTTTTTCCCAAAACATTTTTATTGAATTATCACTTGTGACATAGGCAAACTTACATTCATATAAAAGTAATCACATTATAATTAACATAAACATTTGCAGCCACGGTGGTGCAGTGGTTAGCATTGTCACCTCACACTAAGAGGTTCTCCAGTTCGATCCTCGGCTGGGGTGCCTTCTGTGCGGAGTCCTCTTGTCCTCCCTGTGGTCACGTGGGTTTCCTCCGGGTGCTCTGGTTTCCTCCCACATCCCAAAGACATGCTGTAGGTGGATTGGACACTCCAAATTGGCCCTAGGTGTGAGTGTGTGCGTGTGTGTGCCTTCAGTGGAAGGTTGGGTGCCGGGCTGGCAACTTGACAGTAAAACTCCACTGCCAGTCATGAGCGGACAGGTGATCCGCTTTGGCGACCCCTAACCGGGAAAAGATGAAAGAAGAAGAAAGAATACTGCCATATGTCATATAACCTAAGCAACATTACAAAAATTATTCAATTCCTGACTTTCCTTCCTTTTTTTAAACAAGAAGCATCTTTATTAAACCATCACTTACAGCATAGGCAATCATACATTTATACAAATGAAAACAAACCACACAGACACAATCCTAGTTGCAAGCATTTTACATCACAATCCATACTGACACTCTCAGTTGCAAACAGTGTACATCAGTTATAATCTACCCAGTCTTTTTCAGTCAAACATTACGTAGTTCAATTAAGTCCTGCCACCTTTTAAACCTCACTCCTCCCTTGTATATATTGTTCCCAAAATTCCCATTTTTTTCCTATGTAGTTTTCTCCTACCCTTTTCTAAAGATCTCAATTCCAGTTGTTTTATATCTGTTACAATATTCACTATTTCTAAAATAGTTGGTTTAGATTTTGATTTCCATTTTCTAGTAATTTATTTTTTGGGAGCCACCATTATTGGACACAGCAAGGCTTTACCATGCCTAGGCAAATCCAGTTCTGTATCATAGTTCAGAAAAGTCATCTCCCTCATCAGACTAATCTGCCCGCCCAACATCTCCAACAGTGCATCCTGCAGGGAATGCTTAAAGTCTGCCAATTCACTGTACTCCCAGAAAATATGTTCCCAATTGCCACTTTCTTCCCTGTCACACCACCATTTGCTGTCTGCCTGTGGAAAAATTCTCTGGATCCACTTGGAGTATAACAATATCTATGTAAACATTTCCAGGTAAAAATCCTAAATCTTCTAGATTTTGTTGCTTATTTGGGAGATGTACATCTATCCTCCCATTGTTTCTTTGTGAATTGCTTATCAAGTCTCTCTTCTTAATCCTTTCTAACCTTCTCCGATTGATTCTTATAGTTATCATGCAGTATTTTATATGCTGTACTAATTCATTTTTTAATGGCAGGTTCTTTTCTAGATTCTTTTAAAAACTCTGCCAGTGCTGGCCTTTTGTTTAGGACCCCTATTTCTTTCTCTTTGCCTATACTCTGACGTCAATCCAGGATAGGGAAGGCAATCTCTAATCTCTAGTCCAAATAAATTCTTGGCATCTTCCCATTCTGTAATCTTTCCCTCTCTATTTATTTGCTCCCAATACCTTATTTCCTTTGCCAGTTTTCTCCCTTAAATTCCTGCCACCTCTCGCCTATTGTCTGTATCTCTAATTGCAGTCATCTCTGTCGGCAGAATCTCCTTTCCTGCTACTTTATGAATATAATATTCTGCATGATTATATTGTTATTCTCCATGAAGGCCTGCATCCAAAACCCCAGTCTGTCCTTGTTTCTTGAGTTTCCCCAGTGTTTCATCATCAACCCTTTCCAGTTTGAATTACAGTTTTCTGCTTGTGCTGTGTATAGGAGTCTTAACTGTGTAGCTCTGAAATACCCCAATCAAATTGGGTAATCCCAATCTGCCCTGGTCTACGGGAAGAATTAGCTTATCCCACTTGAGTCTTGCTGTCTTCTTCTCCCAGGCGAAGTCTTTCAGCTCTTTATTAATTGCTACCCACAGCTTCTCCTCTGGTTGATAAAAATACGCCTGACGTGTGTATAAAACTAAAGGGACTACAGACATTTTAACTGCTTGTATCTTACGATCCATATCCATATAACAAAGCTTCCATTTTCTGAGTTTTTGTATTATCTTTTGTTTACTCTCTTCCCACATATCCTTAGCTGCTACACTAGAATAATTTTTAATCCATAGTCCTTAATATTTAATTGTATGATATCCCCTTAAATATGGGTTTTCCTGAACCAGTTCATCTTATGTAGATACATAATTTACCACTATTACATTTGTTTTAGCTTCAAGAATTTTGTAACCTGAAAAGATCCGAAACTGTCTCATAATATTCCAAAACACTGCAATGTCTTTTTCTGGTTTTGTCAAGTACAAAATAATATATGGAAATAAAGCCAGCTTTTCTTGATTACCATATCAATTATATCCTTGAATTTCTGATCATATGGAAATAAAGCCAGCTTTTCTTGATTACCATACCAATTATATCCTTGAATTTTTGAGTCCCATATTTTCTTTGCCACTGTTTCTAAATATAAAACAAATAAAAGGGAAAGAGGACACCCCTGCCTGGTTCCTTTGCTCAAGCAGAAGTTATCAGAGAGGACCCCACCCACTTTAATTTTCACCTCTGATCCCTCATATATCCTCCTAATCAACCTTGTAATTTTTTCAGGAACTGCAAATGCTTTCATTGCCCTGCTCATAAAGTCCCAGCTTACTCTATCAAATGCTTTCTCTGCATTAAGAACCACCAACAATGATGATATTTTCTTACATTTTTTTTTCCTCTGGATCATCAGTGTTCTGTTAATGTTGTCAAATGTTTGCCTCCCCTTCAAAAAACCACATTGATCCATATGTATCAGTTTTGGCATTACTTTTGCCATTCTTTTAGCCATTATAGACACAAACACTTTATAGTCATGGTTTAGTATTGAAATGGGCCTGTATGAAGCTGGATCTGATGGATACCTCTTAGGTATTACAGCTACTCCTGCTTTCTTCTAGGGCAGTGGTACTTCTCCTCCTCTTGAGATACTGTTAAACAAAACCTTCCAGATCTTTATCAGTTATTTTCCTTGTAGCTTCTAAAGTTCCACAGAAATACCATCTATTCCTGGGGACTTCCTGTAGATTGGTTATTTATCACAATTTTTATCTCATCTCCTCCTATTCTAAATGTTAGTAATTGAGCCTCATCTACCTCTAACCTTGGCAGATTTAGTTCTTCTATAAACATTTCCATTTCTATCTTTTCTTGATTTTCATATTTCTCTGCTTTATAGAGACTCTCATAGAATTTCCAAAATATTTCTAATACCTCTACAGGCTCTCTTGTTACCTTCTTTGTTTTTTGCTCCCTAAGTTTGGAGACAGCCCTTTCTACTTTCTGTTGCATGAGTCATTGTGCTAAAAGTTTTTGTGCTGTAGTGTTATCAAAAACAGTTCTTAACAGCAGTATTTCTAAGGTTGTGCATATTATCGAGGTAATCTCTTATTTGTTGTGTAGCATTCTGCAGGTGATCCTCTTCTTCTGTGAGATTCCTCCTATTCTGTAATACTATAACATTTGTCAGTCCCTCTAAATAATTCTTGTTACTTCTTAATCATAGCTCCCTTTCTTTTATTTCCACCGTATTTTTAAACTCCACCTTAATTGTATCCCACTCCCTAGCTATATTTTCAAAATAAATTTCTATCTTCTCTAATAGCTCCTAAATAATCTCCACTGCCTATTCCTTAAATTCCTCTCTTTTCAACAGATAAGTGGAAAAGCGCCAATGTCTCACTTTTATTTCATTGCCTTGTGTTTTTATTTTAGCTATTATTGGCACATAATTTGAAATAGTTATTGTGTGGGTATCAAGACCTTCAGTTAAATGCACGTGTTCCTTTGAAATGTAAATTCTGTCTAGCCTAGCCCAGTTTTTATATCTAGGGGAATAATATGTAAATTCACTCCGAACTCCTATTACTGTATTCACATGTTACATGCCAAATATTTTCATAAACTTCTTCAAAAATCTACCTTCCTTTGTTATATTTTCCCTTCTGGGCCCCCCACTTCTGGAAATCAAATTTTAGTCCCCACTTATAAGTTATATTCCTTGCTGAAAACTGATTATTTCTCCCAGGATTTTCTTGAGCTGTATTATAAGTTTTAGGTGGAATATAAATACATTCTACTGCAATCCTCTTCCCTTGCCAGTAGGCCCTTAACACTACAAATCTGCCATTATTATATTTTTTATCTTCTTTTATCACTATTGGAGTGCATCTTGCAATTAATATAAATACTCTTCTGTTTCTTTGTCTTATGTATTCCACTGAATAACCATCCTGAAAACCTTTCTTTATCAAATTAATATGTTCAGTTCTTTCTGAGTGTGTCTCCTATAACATAGCCATTTGCACTTTACATTTTTTAATAAACTTCACTACTCTTTCTTCTTTGTATTTAACTGTGATGCCATTTATATTTAAAGACATTAAAGAAAGCATCATCATATTAAAAAGTTATTATTTCCACCTTTTATGTATAACACCTTTTTTTGTTAAATGTCTGGTTCCAGCTTTTGTGTTACATGCATGCACTGTTTGGCAGGTTGAACTTTTATACAGTTGTTTCTTGTCATATACGTTTGAGCCTATTTCACATCTTATAATACTTTTTGTTTTATTGAAAGTCCTAAAAATACCACACCCCCAAGACCCCCCCAAAAAACATATTAACGTAATACTAACACACAAAGCTATGTACACTTTCAGATATTGAAGTTTTATCCTTATAATAGGAGCAAAAGTCCCAAACTGACAGCCACACTCATAGACTTGAGTGAACTTAAAACAAAAGGTCATCCATGCTAAGACACATGGTGCAACCTCTGCTTCTACTAGGTGCTATTTGGTTTTGTCTTCTCTTTATAAGTCTCCCAGTGGAGAAAAAACTGAATGTTTTTCAGAGAACATTAACTATATTGGGAAAACCCCAGAAAGCTTTCAGAAAGCCTGATATCCTAGCCAGTTTCTCTTTTATTTTTTTTTTACTCAGCCAATCACTCTCCACCAGACTCTAGCCAGTTTCTCTTTATCAGATTGTTTCTCTGGAAACATGAAAACCAGCTGCATAATTGTTACTGAGCATACATGAATTTGCTAGAAAAAAGCCTAATAATATTCACTAAATTAATCTATGGTCTTTAATCCAGTCATTCCCCATACAAAAATGAGAAAAGGCACGTTAATATTTCTTTTTATATAGTTTTGTGTGTTGGTATTAAATTTGGTTTTGGGTTGTTTGAAGATTTGTTTGTTTTTTTGTTTGAAGGCATCTTACAAAACATAATGTTTTTTAAGATGTTGCATAGGCTCAAATGGATATGACAAGAAACAAATGTATAAACGTTCAACCTGCCAAACAGTGTATGCATGTAACACAAAAGCTGGAACTACACATTTAACCTAAACAGTGTTGTACATAAAAGATGGGAATAATAATGTTTTAATGCAATGATGTCTTTAAATGTCAGTGGTCTCAGATAAATACATAAAAGAAAGACTAGTGAATTACATTAAAATGTAGAGTGCAAATAGTTATGTTACAGGAGACACACTTGGAAAGAACTTAGGTGAGTTTGATAAAAAAAAAAAGGTTTTCAGGATGGTTATTCAGTGGAATGTCTGGGACAAAGGAAAAGAGGAGTACTTATATTAATTGCAAGAGGAGCTCCAGCAGTGGTAGAAGAGGATAAAAAGATAATAATGCCAGAATTGTAGTGTTAAGGGGCTACTGGCATGTATTTGTATTCCATCTAAAACAGCTGTAATGGAACTTAAGAAAATTCTGGGAGAAATAATCAGTTTTCAGCAAGCAATATTACCTATAGTTGGGAATTGGAATTTGATTTGTAGCAGTGAAGATGTCTTGGGGCCCAGAAGGGAAAGTATAACAAAGGAGGGCAGATTTTTGAAGACATTTATAAAAATATTTAGCATGGAAGATGTGAATTCAATAATAAGAGTTCAGAGTGAATTTTTATATTATTCCCCAAGATATAAAAACTGGGCTAGGCTAGACAGAATCTACATTTCACAGGAACACGTGCATTTAATTGAAGGTCTTGATACGCACCCAGTAAGTATTTCAGATCATGCGCAAATAATAACTAAAATAAAAGTACAAGGTAATGAAATAAAACTGAGACACTGGTACTTTCCCACCTATCTGTTGAAAAGAGAGGAATTTAGGGAATGGGTAGTGGAGATTATTCAGGAGCTATTCGAGAGGATAAAAATTATTTCTGAAAATATAGCTAGGGAGTGGGATAAAATTAAGGTGGAGTTTAAAAATATGGTGGAAATAAAACAGAGAGCTATGGTTAAAGAAGTAGTAAGAATTGGTTAGAGGTGCTGACAAATGTTAAATTATTGCCGAATAAGGGAATCTCACAGAGCAAGAAGAGGATCAGCTGCAGAATGCTAAGCAGAAAGTAAAGAATTAGTCTGATAATATATACAAATTTAGAAAAATTGCTGTTAAGAAACTGTTTTTTGATAACACTAGAGCACAAAAACTTTTAGCACAACGACTCAGGCAGCAGAAAGTAGAATAGGCTGTTTCCAAGCTTAGGGAGCCAAAAAAAAAATGAAGGTAACAAGAGATCCATAGAGGAATTGGAACCATTTTGGAAATTTTATGAATGTTTGTATAAAACAGAGAAAGGTGGAAGTCTAGAAAAGATACAAGTGGAAATGTTTATGGAAGAATTAAATATGCCAAGTTTAGAGGTGGATGACCCTTAATTACTAATGATTAGGATATGAGGAGCTGAGCTAAAAATTATGATGTATAACCAATCTACAGGAAAGTCTCCAGGAACAGATGGTATTCCTGTGGAAGCTTGGAAGCTAGGTGGGAAAAATCTGATAAATATCTGGAAGGTTTTAACAGTATTTTAAGAGGAGGAGAAGCACCAGCATCCTGGAAGAAAGCAGCTGTAGCTGTAATACCTAAATAGGTTAAAGATCCTTCAGATCCAGCTTCATACAGGCCCATTTCAATACTAAACCATGATTATAAAGTGTTTGTGTCTATAATGGCTAAAAATGCTGAAAGTAATGCCAAAATTGATAGATATGGATTAGTGTGGTTTTGTGGAGGGGAGGCAAATGTTTGACAACTTTAACAGAATAGTGATGATCCAGAGGGAGGCAGGTTGCAAGAAAATACCATTGTTGTTTGTGGGTCTTGATGCAGAGAAAAGCATTTGACAGATTAAGCTGGGACTTTATGAGCAGGGCAATGGAACCATTTGCATTTCCTGAAAAAAAATAATGTTGATTAGGAGGATATATGAGAGATCAGAGGTGAAAATTAGAATGGATGGGGTCCTCTCTCATAATTTCTGCTTGACAAGAGGAGCCAGATAGGGGTGTCTTATTTCCCTTTATTTGTTTTATATTTAGAAACATTGGCAAGGAAAATAAGGGGCTCAGAAATTCAAGGAAATAATTGGTATGGTAGTCAAGAAAAGCTGGCTCTATTTGCAGATGATATTATTTTATACCTAAGAATACCAAAAACAGACATTACAGTGTTGTGGAACATTTTGAGAGAGTTTCATATCTTTTCAGGATATGAAATTAATGATGCTAAAGGAAAGGCAATACCAGTAAATTATGTACCCACATATGAATTGGTTCAGGAATATCCATATTTATGGGGACATGGTAAAATGAAGTATTTAGGAGTATGCTTTAAAAGTGGTTCTGGTGTAGGAGCTAAGGATATGTGGGAAGAGACTAAACAAAAGATAATGCAAAAACAGAAAATGGAAGCTTTATTTTATGGATATGGATAGTAAGATACAAACAGTTAAAATGTTTTAGTCCCATTAGTCTTGTATACAGAGTAGTTGTGGATAGCAATTAATAAAGAGCTGAAATACTTTATTTGAGAGGGGAAGACTGCAAGAATCAGGTAGGATAAGCTGATTCTTCCAGTAGAACAGGGCAGATTGGAATAACCCGATTTGAAGGGGTATTTCAGAGCTGCACAGTTAAGGCCCCTATACATAGAACAAGCAGAGAACTATTAATTCATGGTGGAAAGGGGTGGTGATGATGAAATAGAGGGGAACCTCAAGAAATTATAATTCAAAGTGGAAAGAGATGAGGATGAAATATGGGGGAAGCTCAAGAAATGAGGAGAGACTGGAATATTGGATGCAGGCCTTTAAGGAAAATAACAGTAATCATACAGAATATTATATCTATAAAGTAGCGTAAAGTATTCTAAGAACTAAGCCAGCATGGAATGGAGAAAGGAGCTTCTGCTGATAAGGTTGACTGCATTTAGGGATATAGACAGTAGACAAGAGGGGGCTGGAATTTATTGGAGAAAACTGGCAAAGGAGCCAAGATTTTGAGAGAAGATAACTACATCAGGAAAGATGATAGAATTGGAAGATGCCAAGAATTTATTTGGACTGCAGGTTAAAGATTGCCTTCCCTATCAAGTACTGATATCAGAGTATAGGCAAAGAGAAACAAATAGGGGGTACTAAATGAAAGCCCAGCATTGGTAGTGTTTTTAGTAGGAACTAGAACAGAAGTTGCTGTTAAAAAAGAAACAATTAGCAGAGCATAGAAAATATTGCATGATAACTATAAGAATCAATCAGAGGAGGTTAGAAAGGAATGGGAAGAGAGACTGGGTAAGAAATTCACAAAGAAACAATGGAGGATATACTTATGTCTCTCAAACATGCAACAAAATTTAGAAGATGTACGATGTTTAGGCAGGGCAGTGGTCAGCATTGTTGCCTCATAAGAAAAGGTTCTCCAAGTCGATTCTCAGCTATGGTGCCTTCTGTGCAGAGTCTGCATATCCGCCCTGAGGTCACGCGGTTTTCCTCCAGATGCTCCGGTTTCCTCCCACATCCCAAAGACATGCAGTAGGTGGTTTGGACACTCTAAATTGGCCGTAGGTGCGAGTGTGTGTGCAAGTGAGTGGTACAGATGAAGTACCGTGACAGGACTACCCACCTGGAGGTGTAAACCTTGGCTTGAGATGATTATCACTGTTGAAGTGACAGCCCGACCCCATGTGCAAAATGGGGAAAAGGGGTTGAGGATGGTTGGATTTACCTACTAGAAACAGTGTCAGTTTTTAAGTATAATGCAGTTTTAAAGCAGTTATACAAATAAGATAAAGATATATAGTAGTTATTTTACCACTTTGCCACTGTAAAGGCTTCCTTGTAGGCTGGCTGTTACTCTAAGTGCACATCTATTAAGAAATCTTCATTCATTTCTGTACCATGTTTGAGTGTTAAAAAATAAGGTTCTTTACATTTCCATTAAGCTGCTTACTCTCAGAGAGGGTTTTTTTTTTAGCTAATTTTTGGTTTTAAATTTTACAGTGTCTCATTGTTTAAAGTTTCTGAGGTATTTTTTTTTCCGTAAATCATCTCAATTTTTTTAAATAAATACATGGTTGCAGCTAATTGTAGTGCAATGTTGTAGGAACTTAGAATTTATATTGTTTGTTCAGCTGTTGATTTCACTTCATCCTTGCTTTCTCCACAGGGAGTGTGAAGTATTTGGCAAGAATCATCCTGCTCCATTCTCAAAAGTAATTACATTCCACAAGAAAGAACCTTTCAGTCTTGAAGCATTTTATACTAATCCACAGGAGGTGCCATATCCAGATAGGAAAATAGGTAAAATTGCTCTAGTTATCGAGAATAACATGCTATTACTTGAATTGCGTATTTGGTTATAGATGTGTAAAAATCCATCTATAGCTTTGCTTTTATTTGGGAAGCTAGATGTGCTGAACAGTAAGTGTGTGAACCATCTTATTTATTCTGGTATGCAAAGTTTTTTTTTCTGAAGTTGTAAAGAAACAAAACAAGAGTGTAGGATATGCTTCTTGGCATAGTGTGTGAATTATTGCAGTGACCATATTTGAATTTATATTCACAGGTAATAATTTCTGATTTAAGAATATATACCGCCATGTGGCTGCACTGCATAACTAGATTTTTGCAGTTGCTTGCTAAGGTACATTTGGGATAAGCTATTGATCTTGGTTCATTCCTCTTTGCATTTCAGTGTCTGTTTCATCCTATAAAACACCTAAATCCCCCTCCAAACCATTTTTCTGTGGCTCATATACTAAATGGCTGTATAATGGCTGCCTTTAACACAGCCAGTTTTGCCATTACTTGTGGCCCATTTGACTCAGATTGATATAGTAAGCCTGGGTACTGGAAAACGTGGAAGGGGAGTGATAAGAGCGAGTGACCAACCAAGACAGTTTCTCCATTCCAGGGGTGGAAGTTTGTCAGAGTTCCTGGTGGATGCCTTGGAGTTGCGGCTGAGAGACTTCATGCACATGCTCTGGCATTTGAGGGCTGTAGCTGTGTGCAAACATGCATCTTCACAGCCTTGAGGTCACAGGCATTGCACTGCAAGTCAACAGTTGAGGAAAGAAGTAGGTGTGTATGCATGCATGCACACACACAGCAATAGCCTTGAACTACTTACCTGTCCTGCTTTCCTGCTGGCTTATAGCTGGTAAGGAGAGGTGGGTTGGAGAATTAATGAAGAAAACATAGCTAGATGGTTATTGAGGAATATCAGGAGGACAGAAGAATTAAATTTTGGTCTTCTAAAACTACTTAAAGTTAGAAGCAGAAACTGGCTAACCTGCTGATCTCCTGAATTACTTCAGTAAGGGAAATTATGTAAAGAAATTTTTCTTATATATACATGGTGGTATTCATTTTGTCAAGTTACACTTAGTCAACCTTTTGATCTGAAGTAGTTAACTTCATTTTTCATTTTATCTGCAACCTGTGGGTATTCGGATCTGTATCGGATCCGAGCCGGCAACATTTTTGTAGCAATTGCTCCAAGCTCTGAGCTCCTCCCCATACCCATAATGCACTGCCATCTCCTACCTTCCCTCAGATCTCATTTGCCGCGCCAGTAGTGTGCATCCTGGTCTTCTTCGTTCTGAGCTCAGGGATAGTAAGTTTTATTAATACTTAGTCTATTTGTGTGTCTGAGTTGGTTATTTCCCTTCCTCCCCTTTAGTATATAGCTCGTTCGTCAGTTAGTTTAAAAAAAAAAAAAAAGTTTTTGTTAAACTTGGTAGAGTAGTTGTTAGGCCTGCCCTTCCCCTACCTGTGTTTGTGTGTGGTGTTTTCTAGTAGGTAGTGTTTTTTTGGTGCAGGACCATGGCTGATCAGCCAAAGTCTGTATTCAAGAAATGCACAGAGTGTGACCATAAACTCTCCCCGACTGATGATCACACTCTGTGTGTTATTTGCTTGGGAGTAGCACATTTGTCCACACAATGTGCTGTCTGCACCGGGTTCAGTCCTAGGGCCCTCAGGGATCGGAAGGCCAAATTAGTAGCTAAAGGACTTCTCCCTGCATCAATGCTGGAATCTGCCACGGTCTTGGTACCTAGTGCTCAACCTCCCACCCAGACAGGGACTCAAACTACCTTCTTCTGGTGCTGGGTCAAGTAAAGACAAATCTACAGTCAGCGTGCCTGACAAGGAAAAGGACAGAGAAAGGCGCAAAGAGGATAGGGACAAGAGAAAGGACAGACCTCGCAAGAGATCCCCGGACAGGGAGCTCTTTCTTAGTCCACCTTCTAAAGCCATCAGGCCAGTTTCTCCACAGCTCCGGTCTCCTCATTTCTCACCGGAGCCGTTGGAACATTCAGATCCGAGGCCTTCCTCCCTGTCATTGCGCAGACCAACCAGATCCGAGTTGGTGGCCTCTTCACGATCGACTCTGAGCTTATCGGACATGGGCATGGACAGGATGATGAGAAGATTCATTCAGACCCAAATACAGATGGGAGTCTGGCCAGGCCCCTCTCCCTCTGGAGGGGGGACCTCCATGCCCTTTTTCTGCCCCATCTCTCCTTCCCCGATCCACGATTTGACTACGGGGCTCTTGGATCCGAGGATTTTCGGAGCTGGCAGCTCGGCGCCAGCGGTTCCTCCAACCTCGACTTCGGCTGTTACCTTGAGTTCCTCGGATCCGAGTGACTCTCGGAGCTGTGGACAGGGAGTTGGACCAGAGGAAATGGATTCTTCAGCTCCACCCTTTTTGGATCCGACCTGTTTCCTCAGACCTCAGGCTACCCTTGCTTCAGCTCCGGTCCCCACTTCGGATCCAGGGAGGGCGTCTTCCTTGCTGGGTGCCAAGGAGGTCTGCTCTCCTTCGGCCTTTGAAGTGGTGGAGAGGGTTCTCTCCCAGGGATTGAGACCCCAGCCCATCCCCTCGGATTCCACTCAGACACCTCTGAATTTGGCGACAACTCCCTTCATCCTGTCTCAGAGACAGCCCATGCCAGAGGATCCCCAGGCTAATTTCCCTGAGGAGAACCCCCTGCAGCTCACGAATCCTCTTCTGAGACTCCCACTGAAGAGGGTCACTGTAAGCGCAAGTGCAAAATGAGGCACTTGGACTCCCCCGAGTCCCTCACTACGGACACTGACTTAGATGAAGGAGAAGGTTCCCCCAGGTCACCTCCCGAAGATGTCTCCTTCGGAGAAATCATGGAGATCCTCCGCCAGAGGGGAGGTTGGTCAGTCCCAAAACCTTCTGGGGATGAGTCAGTGTTCCTGGAGGCCTTTGGCATAGGCCCATCTACTTCCTAGGTGTCCCCGCCAGTGGACCCCTTGGTGGACCTTATCACCACACGGGCATGGAAGGAGCCTGACACCGTAGAGCCCATCCCCAAACAACCTGACAAAATTTTCTCTCCCCCTTCCGACAGACAACCTTGGTCAAAAGGAGCCCCAGTTGATGCTATGTTAGTCGCAGTAGCCACCAAGAAGGAACTAACACAGGAGAGTTCCCCAGTCCATCCTCCAGACAAGGAGTCCAGGTCGGTGGATAGGTTTGGGAAGCGTGTCTATCAATCCTTGCGCTAAACTATTTGGCACATGTGATCCGGCTTCAGAGAGACCTACCATCGGAATTCGCTGAGTCACCCCCAGAGTCTTTATCGCCGCAGGACAAACAGTTCTCTGCAAAAATGTCTACTCTGAAGTCAGTCTCAAACACGTCTATGCGGCTCCTTTCCCATGCCACGGAAGGAGCAGCTAGGGTGGCTGGGACAGGCAATGCCATGAGGCGTCATGCCTGGCTCAGGTTGTGTCAGTTTGCGGACCCTTTCAAAGCGTCGTTTATTAACGCTCCCTATGACGGTTCTTCACTTTTTGGGAAGACAGTGCATGACACACTTGTCCAGAGTGAAAAGGACAGGAAGACTTTGTCTGCCATCAGGATCTGCTTCTCTAACCCTCAGCAGTCCTTCTCTAGAAATCAAAGAGGACAGAAGAAGATGTGGTTCCGAAAATCTCAGTTTTCCCAGGATTCTCAGGACAACTATTCCCCCAGAGGCAGAGGGGGACAAGATCAACGCCGACCCAGAGGTAGAGGGGGTCCCAGGAATTTTGAGTCTAGGGAACCCTTTTCTGATAGACCCGGTCAGCAGCCCTGAGGGGTTGCCCGGCTGTCCTACTCTGGAGGCAGTCGGGGGAAGATTGTCCTTACACCCAGTGGCATGGGAGTCCATTACGACAGATCGCTGGGTGTTACAGATTATATCCAGAGGTTACACTATCTCATTTGTTGCCCCTCCAAATATTCCAAAACACCTCCCGGATGTTCCAGTCGCTCACAGGGAGGCCGCAGCTCTAGAGGTTTCAAAGCTGCTTCTCAAACAAGCCATCAAACAGGTCCCCCCCGATCAGTCTGGATCAGGCGTCTACTCAAGGTTCTTTTTAGTGCCAAAAAAGACGGGGACCTCAGGCCCATTCTGGACATGTCAGCATTGAACCTGTCTGTAGCCAAACAGAAATTCCGGATGGTCACCCCACAGTCCATTCTACCTTATCTCCGTGAGTGCAACTGGATGTGCTCATTAGACCTCCAGGATGCTTACTACCACATCAAGATCCATAGAAGCTCCAGGAGGTTTCTGCGCTTCTGGCTGGGAGCCAGTCATTTTCAGTTCAGAGCCCTACCCTTTGGTCTCACCACAGTCCCCAGGGTGTTCACCAAGGTAATGGTAGTTGTAGAGGCTCACCTGAGGCTTCAGGGTATACAGGTGTTTCCTTACCTGGACAACTGGCTCTTCGCTGCGCCCAACAAACATCACCTTTGTCTGGCCCGAGATTACTTCATTCGGTTGGCAGATCTACTGGGAATTACAGTCAATGTTCAGAAATCCCAATTGCAACCAGTACAAGTTCTAGACTTCATTGGGGTACGGCTAGACACTTTGCAGATGAAGGTATTCTTAACTCCAGACAGGATCTTACACTTCAGGTGCCACATAGCTCAGATAGTGAACTTCAAGTCTCCAAAGGCGAGCGAGGTTCTCCGGGCACTGGGCTCCATGGCTGCCTCCATATCGACTCTCCCTTGTGCGGGCCTTCATATGCAGGTTCTTCAGTGGACTCTGGCTGTTCAATGGTCTTGGCTAGACCTGCCCATGGAATTTCCGATCAGGATCAGTCATGTCTGCAGTACGTCCCTTCTTTGGTGGTTAAATTCACCGGAGATATCAGAAGGATGCACCTTCGCGTCATCTCCAGTCCAAGCCACAGTGACCACGGACGCCTCCCAACTTGGGTGGGGGGGACACTGTTTGGGAAGGACAGTCCAAGGCATGTGGTCCCAGTCAGAGACCAAGTTGCACATAAATGTTCTAGAGATGAGGGCAGTGCTTTTAGCGTTGGAAGCCTTTCACACTGTACTTCCTCTCGGGTTGATTGCAATTTAGTCAGACAACATGTTGGTTGTCTAGTATATCAACAAGCAGGGGGGAACCAGATCCTATCCCCTATGTCGCAAGGCCATGAGAGTGAGGGAATGGGCGATCTCCACCGGTCAGTTTCTGATAGCAACGCACATCCCGGGGTGCTCCAACATTTTAGCGCACAGATTGAGTCGGGCTATTCTGATGCCGTACGAGTGGTCTCTGAAACAGTCAGTAGGGGAGGAGATCTTCCGTGCATGGTGTCAGCCTGCTGTGATCTCTTCGCATCTCTGTCCAACGTGAAGTGCAGCGAGTTCTTTGCTCTGATTCCCTCATTAGGGGAAGTCCCCAGAGACACACTAGTCCATGCTTGGCCCCTCGGGCTTCTGTATGCTTATCCACCATTGCCACTCATTCCGAAGTTTCTTCAGAAAGCTTGCCGACTGCGGTGCAAAGTTATCCTCATTGTCCCGTTCTGGCCTCATTAGGTTTGGTTCCCATTCCTTTGGTCTCATCTCTTAGCTCCTCCCTGGGTTCTGGATCCCTGCCTGGATCTATTCTCCCATCCATCGGGGGCCCGTCCGCCCGACCTGGGCAGCCTCAAGCTGACAGCTTGGTTGCTCCAGTTCCATTGATTGCCAGGACTCCCGGTCTTTCATCCCCGGTAAAATCCATTCTGGTGGCTTCTCTTAAAGATTCCACTAGGAAACTTGATGGCAGTAAATGGAAGTGTTTTTTTCCATTTGGGCCTCACAGAGAAAACTAGATCCCTTTACAGCCCCTGTTCCAGCGGTGTTGGATTTCTTGTCTGGCATTTTTCAGCAAGGAGCTAGCTCCTCCACAGTGAAAGTACAATTGGCAGCCATTTCTAATTTTCATGTTGGTGAAGACAACATTGCCTTAGCCTCCTCTAGGCTGTGTAAGGCCTTTCTTAAAGGCACTTTTCTGTTGCGTCCTCCTGTCAAGGATTCAGTGCTCTTTGGGACCTTACTTTTTTCCTACAGGCATTGGTGGCTCCTCCATTTGAACCTACAGCTTTGGTGGATTTGAAAGTTTTATCCTGGAAGACAGCTTTCTAGTCGCCATTACATCTGCTAAGAGGGTTTCTGAGCTTCAAGCTCTGTCTGCTGTGCCTCCTTATTTGGTCTGCCATAAGGATAGGGTCTCTCTCCGTACTAATCCTTCCTTCTTACCCAAAGTGGCATCTGAAGCAAACATAAACCAGACCATTAATCTGCCTGTTTTCTTCCTTAACTTTCAAAATAAAGGTGAATGTTGTTGTGTCTTTCAGCTTTTCCCGGTTAGGGGTCGCTACAGCGGAACTCCGGTCCGCTAATGATTGGCAGTAGATTTTTACATGCTGGCTTGCCGGACCCAAAGCACGACCTTCAACGAAGGAATGCCCATTCACGCATGTCGCCACACAGAAGACACTCTAACTGAGAATCGAACGGACAACGTCTAACTGTGAGGCGACAACGCTACCGCAGCACCACCACCGCAGTTACACTTCATTTGTTAGATGTTCATAGACAACTTCACTTCTGTCTTCATAGAACAAAATCATTCCACAAGACTGACCAGTTGTTTGTTTCCTTTTCCAAAGCCTTTCTGGGAAAAACTATTTCTAAAGTTTCTTTGGCCAGATGGATCATTCTTTGCATTTCGCATGCCTACAAAGCAAAAAGTTTATCTCCTCCTGGTATTGTTAAAGCTCACTCTACCAGGTCCATGGCGACTTCTGCTGCCTTTTGGTCTAGAGTTCCTTTGAATGACATTTGTGCAGCAGCAACCTGAGCCAATTCACATACCTTCATTTCCCATTACAAATTAGATCTGATTTCTAGGGGTAGAGCATCCTTTGGCTCTGCGGTGCTCAGGAATATCCTTCCATAAGGGCCTCCCAGGATTGGAGTAGCTGGGGACTCTGTCCCATGAAGTTAACTACTTCAGATAAAGAAGTTATGTACTCACCATAACGTTCCAACTGAGTAGTTATACTTCATTTTTCTGCAACCTTCCCTCCCTCCGTCCCCTGGACCTTGTCCTGTTTTTTTACAGGTTCTGATTCATTGGGCTGAGTTGCTGATGTAATTAGTTGCAGCAAACTCAATCTGAGGGAACGTAGGAGATGGTAGTGTATTATGGGTAGGGGAGGAGCTTGGAGCAGATGCTAGAAAAAAAGTTGCCGGCTCGGATCCGAATACCCACAGGTTGCCGAAAAATTAAGTATAACTACTCAGATGGAACGTTATGGTGAGTACATAACTTCTTTTTTTTCTGCATTACATTGAAGTGTTAAATCATTGTATGCAGTTGAGCGACACTGCAGCTTATTTGCTATAAGAAGTGTAAGTGAATTGGTCTGATGCTCTTCTTGAGGTCATTGTTACAGTAATCTTTACACATGGGCCGTATCTTTCCAAAGATACCTTACCTCCATCGAGTCAACAAAGCATCAGGCACCTTCTTTGCATGCTGCACATCAGATGTAGCAGTATAAGAGGGGGATGTACTGAAGTGCCAAAAGTCAGAACTTTCATGTCTCTAGTCTGTGAATCCCTACTCTCGTGTGTGTTGTCTAGTTTGCCATATAGTCAGCTTCAGCTTTTTCTGACAGATAAAGCTTTACATTTTTTTTTTCAGAAAGTTTCATATGTCTGTCAGAAAAGGGAGGTATGGTAGTGGATGCCAAATACCATTCAAGGACTCTCAGCACTAGTTTTTAATTTTGCTTACTAGTTTGAACATGAGGTTAAATTGTGTGCTGTTCTTCAGTTGTTTGCCCTGAAGATCGTTAGAAGCAGGTTAAATTCCCTTCACATTTATTTAGAGAAAAGACGTCTTCAGAAATTGGCATGTGCAGCTTTGGCATCATTGTCTCTCATTCTGTCTGTGACTGACTATACATACATACAGATATTTCAAGCACGGGCATCAGTGCCCTTCTAGCTTGCCAGTATACCAAAACACTTGTTCCCATAATAAGTGTCCAGGCCGTTCTTAAAAATATCTAAACTAGTACTTGCTTTAATGTAATTTGGTAGTCTGCTCCATGCATCAGCTACTCTGACAGAGAATCATTTAGTACACTTCTCATTCCTATAGAATCTTCGACATAGGTTGTCTAATGATTCTCTAGTACTTTTTGATAACCCCAAACATTCCCAGAGGTAGTTGTCTCTAAATGCCCTATATACCTGAATAAGATCTCCTCTTAGATTTCTATAAGAGACTCTGTACAAGTTCAGATATTTTAGTCTTTCATAATAACTTAAATTTTCACATCCATGGATGCTCTTGGTATATTTCCGCTATACTCTTTCCAGTTTACTCATGCTTGTTTTCATATAGGGTTTCCATATTGTTATTCCATACTCAAGTTTGGGTCTAATGTAACTAACAATGACGTCATCATTTTTGATTTCCTAGACTTTATAAATCTTTTTATACAACGTATAGTTCTATAACTATCATTAATCAATTGGTTGATATGATTAGAAAAACTCACAGCTAAATCTACCCATATACCCAGGTCCTTAAATGAGTCTACAGTTTCAATCACTGTGTGCTGTATTAAATATTCACCTTTCAGTTTGTCTCCCAAATCTTTTATGCTTAGATTTTGATGCATTTATCAGCATATTATTCTCCTGTGCCCAAATGGTCAATTTAGTCAAGTTATTTTGCAGACATGCCTTATCTTCAACACATGTAATCAGTTTACCCAATTTCAGGTCATCTGGATATAGACACCTCAGATGAAAAGTTAGGTCTGAAAAATGCAATCTAAACAAGTAAGGGCCTAGGACAGAGCCCTGTGGACACCTGACTGTAACTAAGGGTTTCACTTGTCCAGTTGCTGTATGAAACTTGCCATGTCCTATTTGTAAGCCATGCAGCTATCCATCTTATCAAGAGTACATCAATACCTAGTTGTACTAATTTATTGATCAGTGTTTTGTGTATGACCCTGTCAAATGCTGAAGTAAAATCTATATAAATTACATCCATGTGCAATTTTTGATTTGTAGCTGTTATTATATCTTCATAGAGCATCATGTTATAGGTGGTAATAGATCCATTTTCAATGTATGCATGCTGATATATGGTTTAAAATCCCAACTATCCAGTTCTGACAATAACTTATCCAATATTACCTTCTCCATTATTTTTCACAACATGAAAGTAGACTTAAGGGTCTATATGACTCTGGGTTTGTCCTACTCCCCTTTCCCTTAAAAACAGGTTTAATAATTGCATGTCTCCAATCTTGAAGAATATCACCATATTTATATGACCTAGTGAATAATAGCTATAATGTGTAACATAAGTTCTTGCTGAAGTGTTCTCAGGTCATTGTTACTAATTCCATCTCCTATGCTTTGTTTGGATCCAGTTTGCTAAGCTCTTTTTCAGTATAATCTAATTTGATTCCAGTATGTGGGGTTTCCTGAATGTATCTAGGACAGCTTATCACCCCTTTAGTGGAGCCAAACTGTTTTGCATAAGATTTTGTAAATATATCTATAATCTGTTGTGTCTGAGAATAAATTTTGTGATCTGCACAGTTTATCAATTTGTGTCTTTACTCTTTCCACATCTTATGTATCTGTGAAAAAGTTTCCTATTATGTTCAATATCTTTATATAAATTTTCTTCAAAATTTTCTTGATCTTGTCTCACACTATGCTTAATCTAGTTGTCCAGCTCTGGACAGCAGAAGTCTGGAAAAGAACAGTTCAAAAAATGGCAAGGACACTTCAAAAGAAAATCCTCATGGGTCCCAGGGTTCCAATTTCCAAAGAAAAAAGTCTGACTATTCTTAACACACAATTTCTCTCTTCCCTCCCTACTCTGGCCTTCCTATGAAAACTGCAGGGAATTGTTCTTTTATGGCAGTCATTAACCACAGACTGTTGAATTCTAAATGTCATAGAGCAGGGCTGCGAACTCTGGTGAGCATCCCTTTCCATTCCATCAAGCATTCCTCAGCTCGCTAAAAGACCAGCTTCATCTTATGCCCCCAGATATTTCAGATTTACTACTTCAGAAGATCAGAAAGCCAGACTCCCTCAAAGTGCTGTATAGGCAAAGAGAAAGGAATAGTGGGATCCCAAGTGAAACACTAGCACTCGTAGATTTTAGTAGAATCTAGAACAAAAGCTTCTGTTAAAAAAAGGTAATTAGTATGGCATGCAAAATATTGCATGGTAACCATTGGAATCAATCAGATGATTTTAGAAAGGATTGGGAAGAGAGATTGCATAAGCAATTCAGAAAGAAACAATGGGAGGGATATATGTATGTCTCCCAAATATACAATAACATCTAGAAGATTTAGGATATTTTCTTGGAAGTGCTTGTATGGATATTTTTATACCCCAAACAGACTCCAAAGAATTTTTCCTCAGATAGATTGCAAATGGTGGTGGTATGACGGGAAAGAAAGAGGAAATTGGGAACATAATCATATGTTATGGGAGTATGATGAGTTATCAGACTTTAAAAATTCCCTGCAGATGACTGTGTCAGAAATACTGTGTACGCAAATTGGTATAACTAATGAAATGATTTTTTGAGCTGTGATACAGAATCTGAATAGGATAGACATAGTAAGGCCTTGCTGAGTTTAATTCTTGTTGCTGCCAATAAAAGTAATTACTGGAAAATGGAAATCAAAGTCTAAACCAACTGTATTAGAAGTAGTGAATATTGTAACGGAGATAAAGGAACTGCAAGTGGGATCTTTAAAAAGGGTAGGAGCAAATTGCATATAAAATGGGAATTGAGGGAGCAATACATGAAGAGGAATGAAGTCTAAGGGAAGGCAGGAATCGAATGAGGTTCATTGGCAAATAGTAGGGTAACTACCCTTGTGGGGCATTTTAAGCCTAGCCAATTTTCCTTGTGTGAGAATCAAACCCGGTACCTTGTGTTTACTTCATAAACACCTTTACCATTATACCAACTTCCCAACATCAATGAGCTATGCCATGTTTGCATAACAATGACTGTATAGAAGATTATATGTGATGTATAGTGTTTGAACTGAAAGTATGCCAGTGTGGTTTGTTTTCATTTATATTAATGTATGATTGCTGTGATGTCCCCATTCTGGACCAGTAGTCAAGGAGCCTCAATTCTCACCACTGACAATGGAAAGGGATGCTCACTTCAAACACAAATGGATACACCCTGTATTTCCAGATGCAGCTTTCTGCATCAAGCACAATTTCCCTTAAGAGCACTTGGGGAATACACTCAGTCCAGTCGCTTGTTTCTCTGTGTCTCTCTCTCCAGATCCCCAGTAAGACTCCCCACTAGCACAACTGTAGAGTTGAGTCGCCACCCGAGTGTCCAAGCCAAGTTCTCCACCACTGTCTCTGAAACCAGTGCTTTGTGTATCTGCTGGCACACACACTCTTTGAGATTTAATATTCACACACACACACACACACACACACACACACACACACACACACACACACACCTGGGAAAGTCTGGCACAGATTTACTAGCTATGCTTCCTTCTGCCCAGACTATAATGTAGTTACACCACCAGACACTCCCAAGCCAGCTACTCTAAGGCTGTTACATGGGTACCCAATTATACCGAGTGAAATTAATATTAATACAGATGGTAGTTTGATCAACATCAAGGCTTTCAGGAACAGCCAGAGTTGTCATCAAATATATGTAAGTACTCTGATATTAAAATATTTTCTAAAGGACCACCCATAATGAAAAATTTAAATACATTTAATAATAAATGATAAAAAGAACATGAAAATAAAAAATATCTATATTTACAGTAAACACCAGAGTTTTCAGTCACATAAAATATTAAAATAATACAGATGAATAGATTCACACAGATACAGAAAAACAGTACTTAACTAATCTCACTGTGTTTCCTGACTGATTGAGAGAATTACTATTTCCTGGTTCACTTACTTGAGCAAGGAAAGATAAAGTAGGTGAGGGGTCCTTCCTTGTCAGGTTACAAAAACAGACAGCAGTGAGACTTCAGTTTCATCTAGTATTAAACATCACACTGCGGGTGACACAGTGGTGCAGCACTTAACATTGTTGCCTCACAGCAAGAGGTTCTTTGGTTTGATTCTTGGCTGGAGTGCCTTCTGTGCGGAGTCTGCATGTCCTCCCTTCGTTCGTGTGGGTTTCCTCCAGGTACTTTGGTTTCCTCCTGGTACTCTGGTTTCCTTCCACATTCCAAACACATCTTGAGTGTTTCTCCCCGAGCTTTCACTGAAAATAGGCTCTGTCCTAGTTGGACTTTCCCAGTCAGTAAATGTTAAATAAATAAATAAAAATGTTGTCCTAGATTACAGAATGACATCACATACATCTGGTCATCTGACATCTGGTTCCCATGCTACACCCATTGCTAGAAACTGCCAGGATTTAGCACATATGTGTCAAAAATACACACATATAGAGTTTTGCTCAGATCTGTTGCAGCTTCTGGAAGTCCTAAAACAAGTTCAAACCTCCACCCTTCCAGAGTAGCAATAAGTTCTCCCCAAAGACAAAACAGAAAGCTTCTTAGTGCAGACTTTTTTGTCTCTGGTTGCATTGAGAACTGTAAGATACAATCTTTATGGCCTAAGTCAGGTACTTTAATTTTAGACTATTTTCAAAGTTAACTCCAGATAAAGAAGTAAACCACATACAGCGGAAAACTTTATTAAAAAACAAGTTTTTATTTCTTGGTTTTAGTAATTGTCTATGAGAACCTGAGAAAGGGTGACCTTAAGGACTTTACTGAATTACGAGAAGCAAAATGAATAGCTGATTTAAGGGCTGACCATGACCCTGGTGTAAATGATGTGTTACCTTTAAAGCCGGTGCATAGAAGGCATTTCCTCAAGAGGTGAATCTAATTGGTCACACCTTCTCCAAAAGTCTTTAGTGATTTCGTTCCACCTTATGGATCTGAAGAAGGTTCAGCCGAAAGCGCTTATCCTGTTTTAAAGTTGTATTTTAATAAAGTTTTCCGCTGTGTGAGGTTTTCTTCTTTATCTGGAGTTGATTGTGTTAATATTTATTGAAGCTATCCATTCCGACCTGAGTTGGACTTGTCTATTTTCAAAGTTAGGTGAATTGAGATTAACCTCTTCTCTCCCAGTATTCTCTGTTAAAGCATATACATTTAAACAGTTACAGTAATACATGTATATTTATTTTTCTGTCCAGCAGGACACATTGTTGGTACACGTTTAACACAAGCAGCTTTACAGATAAATTTTTCAACACAAGAATCTCTACAAATCAGTTTGATATACAAATGAGATATACTTTTTTACAAAATTCCAGCTAGCTGTGCTGGCATATGTTACACATCCACTGCCCTGCTTCTCCTGGCATAGCTGGCAGTACCCGACATTGTCACAATTGCCTGTGTCATAAGTGATAATTCAATAAAGATGTTTTGTGTTTAACAAAGTAAAAAGAAAGAAAGAAAAAGCCAGTCCCCCTAGACCAATGGGGTAAGTATTTTTACTCAATGCTTTTAATTCCAAAGAAAGAAGGAATCTGGAGGCCCTCTCTAGATTTAATCAATTTAAACACTTTTTTGCTGATCTCAAACTTCAAAATGTTGACTTTTCATTAAGTTTTTTTTCCTCTCAGGCCTTTCTGATCATTCTAGACTTAAACAGTGCTTATTTGCATATTCCCATTCACAAAAAGCACAGATCATTTTAATATTCTGTATAGTGAGTTCACACTATCAATTTATTTCTGTGCCCTTTGGATTTTCTGCCATTTCAAGAGGCTTTACCAAATACCTTGCTGCAGTGATAGCCTATTGTAGGTTGCATGGCATACACATCTTTCCTTGTGGAGATGATTACCTGATATCACCTTCAATCAATCATGAGACTGTAACAGTTTTACAATTCACTATGAATCTTTTTAACAATCTAGACTTCACTGTGAAACTAAACTTATTTATTTTTTGATTTGTTATTTATTTGTCTTTTGTTAACTGGGTTAGTCCACTGGGCTGGGGGCTCATTTACAATGGAGACCCGAGGGGAAAAGCTCCAAAACAGATAAAATAACTATAACAAGGTTACATTGCAAGTAAAATGCATACAAAAAATACATAGGAACAAAAACATTTATGCCTTTTTGGAAAGTAATAAGGAATACCATTCAGAAAAAAGTACAACTATGAACTTATAGAGCTAGAGCTTGGAAGCAAAAAGAGGATTTGCAAATGGGGTATAAAGAATGAAAGAGAATAACATTAAGGACCTATAAACAACATTAATGGTCAGTCTAAGTAGGTAGAGAGGAAGAAAAAGTATTAAGTAGAAGTGACAAGAAAATAGTTATGAAAAGAGAGAGGGGGGAATGAGAAAACTAAAGGCACTTAGGGAGGCAAGGAAGAGATTAAGTAAAGAAATGCTCAGTGTTATTGCTAAGGTTCCATAGGATAAGCGATTATAAAGTTGCATAAACATATATAGGGAAATGTAGTCTGACAATTTGGGGAGTAAAAGTCATGTATCATCCCTGATTCCAACTCACAGAAGTTGTTTTTTCTGGTTATGTCTTCCAGAAACTTTTTAAGTTAACTGATTTTCTTCCCCAGGAAAAGAGGCAAACCTATCAGTACTTCCTCAATTTCTCAACAGAATTTGTCCACTGCAAGAGAATTCTGAGAGTTCTAGGATTCATGATCTCTTCCATCCGTATGATTTTTATGCCAGACTTCACATGAGGAAGATCCAGTCTTTTCTCAAATCTGTTTGGGTCCAACACTCTAACCCTCTGTTGTTATAAATTCCATTTTCAATCTTGTAAAAAAAAAAAAAAAAAAAAAAAAACTCATCTGATTGGCCAGACAAGCTGTATCCAACTCCGCAGTCCCTTTATGCCTTCCCATCTCCTTTCAGACTGGTCACGGATGCCTAGGACATTTTTCGGGGTGCTTTTTCTCAAGGTGTAAAGGTGCGGAGAACTTCAGAACTACAACACAGCCATAGTCGCGTCATCCTGAAAGAAGCTGCACTTATAAATACCCTGAAAGCTCTGAATCAACTTTGGTCGCCAGACAGTCTTTTAAACACCGCTCTAACATGTTTGAGGAACAAGATCATACAGCCTTTGCAGACTGGTCATGATGCATGGAACATTGCAATTCACAACGTTTTTTTTCTTCTCGCAACTTACATTCCTTCAGAGCTGAACACAATAGCAGACTCATGGAGCAGATCCAGGATAAACCTTCACAAGTGGTTGCTACACTGGGAGGTCTTTCTGCAGATAGTCCACTAGTGGGAAATACCTCAGCTGAATAATGTTTTCCTTCAATCTAAATGGACAACTGGAACAGTTCTGTTTCAGGATCTTGCAGATGCCTTTTCAATCCCTGTACAGGCATTTTTTTATGCCTTCCCCTTTTCCTGTAATTTCCAAAGTCCTTCAAAGGCCAGGAAGGACTTACAAAGATGTTATTGGTGACTCCCTTTCAGCCCAGACAACACTGGTTGTGGCTGGCCGAAAGGCAATTTCCACAACTTCTAACATAGTGGAATTGCTCATACAGGAGATAACAGCTGTCTGAATGACTTGGACAAATATTCAAGGAGGCAATTAAAAATGCTATTAGGAAGTCTTATTTATTAAAATGGGAAAGATTAATAGATGATAGGACCCATCTGAAATGTGGGGCACCCTTAGTTCTGCTGTACCTATGTGACTTGTGTGAATTGCTCAATTCTGGCCCTTCATATACTTTGATTAATGTACATATTTTGGCCATTTCATTTTCTTTGCTATTGGATCCCCTTTACCTTCATTATTTCAAGTTAAGCAATTCTTAAAGTGAGTTTTGCAAACTAGACCCCCAAGAAAGAAGGTGACTTCATCTTGGGATTTAAATTTTGGTTTGAAAAAGTTAACTCTACCTCCCTTTGAACCTGCCGCCAGCACTTCCTTGAAATGTCTAACATAGAACAATGCCCTGCTGGTTGTTTTAACTTCTGCTAGTTCAGCTTGTGAACTACAAATATTTCTGACTATGGACCTGTGAATTACAGGCTCTTATGTCTTTTTAACGTTTGTCTTTTCCACCTTTTTTGATTTTTGAGAAGGGCAAAATGAGTCTTAGAACCAGTTCTTCTATTATGTCAAAACTGATATCTGAATTCATTCTGACTATTCTGCTCCATAAGTTCTGCATTAATAATGGGGAGAGAATATTTCATTGTCTGGATTTATGTAGACAGTTGAGTTATTACATAGACAAAAAAAGCATTTAGAAAATCTGATCAACTGTTTGTATTTTACAATTGTAAGCAAAAGGAACAGACAGATGTTCTTCTTCTCAGTATTTAGCGGATGTCAGAAAAAGTTTCTTGCCTTCAGTATTACCGGATGTCAGAAAAAGTGAATAACTGTATTTTGAGGGATTATCATACATTGTGTATACCTTGTTTAGGGCCTGAGCACGTTGTTGGTTGTTGTGCTAGATTTAACAAACGCACTATTAAGAGGAGGCTAGATTGCCAGGTTAGTGTTTGGGAAGCGTTGCAATTATAATATGCCCGGATGCTCAAGGACAAAACAGTGAAGCCTAGGGTTGATGAACCCTCAGTGGAGCCAGAGGTTTTGCCAGGAGTTTCCATGGAGTCTCAGGCAGAAACTTTGTTACAGGATGTGCCCTCTCAGGAGGTAGGCCAGGCTGAGGGGCTGGTAGTTAGGGCCTCTCCTTCTGTTGCCAAAGCTGCCCCCAAGTTCAGCTCTGTGCCTAAGAAACATATGCTTAAAATGGCAGAAGATTTGATTACTATGATTAGAGGTGCTATGCCGCGCCTGATAAGAGGCCTAGGGTGGAACAGGAGTTTGATAGTTTTGAACAGTGTTCACAGGCTTCAGAGTCTTGTGGAAGACTTACAGGAGTATCCTACTTATTCTGATTCTGATGTGGATGATTCCTCCTGAGGATTTTTCATTTCAGAGACTCTACACTCCATGAGGGAGCACTTTAAATGGGAAGGCCAGGATTACTCTGATTCCAGGAAAAGGCTTAGGGAATTCTTGTTTTACCCCAGCATAGGCCCTTAGCTATTCCTCCTGTGTTGAATGTGGTGGAGGATGTTTTGCAGAGGCTTCCTGAACCCTGACTCCTTGCCTCCTGCTCCTGTTAAGCCTGATAGGTATTATAGGAGAAACTGTTTCTCAGGGGCCTAAAGGTGTTAAAGCTTCTGTGGATAAAAATCCTGTACCCTCTGACAAAGAGGCAAGGGCTTTGGATAGGTGGGGAAAGAAAGTGTATACTTCTTCCACTCTAGCCATGAGTGTCAGTTTCACATGCTAAAATATCAAAATTATCTCCTACAATTGGAAATCTAAGGTGGATGCTTTGGCGGAAGGTATTGAGTGTAAAGAGTTGCTGGATTTGGTTCATGTGTCTGAACAAGTGGGTAAGCATTCTTTGCAGTGTGGTTTTGATGCTGTACAGGCCTCCCGAGGGTGGCTGCTACTAGTTCTGTTCTCCGCAGACATGCCTGGTTGAAGGATCAGAATTTAGCTGAGCATGTTAAGACAAGGATTTTGGATGCCCTTTACCAGTCTGATGTGTGTTTGGACCGCCTGTTGGAGCAGGTTTTAAGGAAATGGAGGACAAAGCTAAGTCTATGCAGACTGTTAAAGATTTTTGCAGGTGCAGCCGTTTAGTAGAAATTGGCCTGCTAAGGGGTGGACATATCCTGCTTATGATTCCCAGTCCTCAAGGTCCTTTAGGCCTAGATCAGGAGTTCACCTGCTCAGACTTCTGGTGAGGGCAGGGTCAGTCCTTCAGACCCAATGACCTGCCTTTTCAGCTGCCAGTGGATTCTCGCCTGGCAGCTCCTTTGGGAGGAAGACTGTCTCTTTTCAAAGAAAATTGGGATTTAATTACTCAAGACAGATGGGTGTTGGATATCATTCATCACGGTTACAGATTTTATTTCCACACATTGCCCCTTTCAAAGGCATGCCAGACGCTCCTCCTCCACAAAGAAAAGAGGCTCACAAGCAAGTTGCTCAATTACTCCAGATGGGGGCCATTCAGCCAGTCCCTGTATTAGAAAGGGGCTTAGGATTTTATTCGCCTGTTCCTAGTACCGAGACCAATTTGGATTTATCTATCCTCAACACTTATCTGGACATTCCCAAGTTCAAGATGTTGACGTTACAACGGCTTTTACCTCTGCTAGGCAAAGATCACTGGATGGTAACTTTAGATCTCTAGGTTGCAGGAAGTATAACTGGAAATTTTCATTATCAGTTCTCTGCATTGCCGTATTCACAAAGGTTCTGGCTCCAGTGATAGCTTACTTCAGGCTTCAAGGAATTCAAATCTATCCTTACTTGGACGACTGCCTGATTCTGGCTCAAGAAAAGGAATACCTTCTACAGCATCTGGAATATGTCATAGCAGTGCTAAGATGCCTAAATAAAGTCCAGTCTAGTACCCTCTCAGACATGTGCTTTCTGGGTGTGAGACTGAATACAGCAGCCCAATGTGCTTTCTGTGTAGACTGAATACAACAGCCCAGATGGCCTTGGACAAACAAAAGAGTCTGTCACTTTACTTCCATCAACTATCTCATCAGTCCCGTGCTGACTGCAAGGACAGTCCTTCAAAGCATAGGGTTCATGGCATCTTAGATTCTGGTGCTTCCCAATGCCAAACTGCATATGAGGAAGCTGCAATGGTATCTCAAAATGTATGGACACAGCACTGCCAGGATTTGGACACTGTCATTCAAATAATACCTTGCCTTCAAATGGTGGGCTCAGGAATGTCACCTAAACAAGGACTCCTCTGTGACCCGCCAGAGGCCGAGTCAGATTTTAACGATAGATGCCTCGGACATTGCTTGGGGAGCTCATCTAAATGGAAAGTGGATACAAGACAAGTGGCCTGCCAGACTACAGCATCTACATATCAACATGAAGGAGATGTTAGCAGTCCAGTTTGCATTGATGGCTTTCAACTACTTCTTCCAGGGCAGGTGTTGATTCTAACAGACAACACAACTGTCATGTGGTACATCAACAAGCAAGGGGAACACATTCTTATCCTCTATGCAGGCAAGCAATGATTTTATGGGAACTGCGTTAAGCTTGCAACTAACTCTTCAGGCAAGGTTTCTGCCAGGAGCACAGAACTCCTAGCAGATGTGTTAAGCAGACAAATCATGGATCCCCACGAGTGGAAACTGGATCTTCATGTATTTCAGAACTTGACAGTGTCATGGGGAACTCCAGACATAGATCTGTTCGCTTCTCCACTAAACCACCAGCTGCCAAAGTATTGCACAAAGGGGTTTCATCACACAGCTTGAAAGTGGATGCTCTGTCTTTCAGTTGGAGAAACCTTCATGTTCCACCTCTGCCTCTTCTTCCAAAGGTACTATTAAAGGTCAGACAAGACAGGCCAAGGATGATTTTGATAGCTCCAGATTGGCCTCGGCAACACTGGTATCCACTACTACGGAGTCTGGTACAGAAGCCTCCATGGCCTTTACCTCTGATTCCTCATCTGTTATCTCAGAAGGACGGTCATCTGCTCAATGTCAAGCTTCACTCTCTTCATCTAACAGCCTGGCATATTCCCTGTTGAAGCACAGCAGGTCTCAACTTCCTCAACAAGTTTTAAATGTGATTATGGAAGCTAGAAGACCTAGTACAAGAAAAATGGAAGAGATTTTTATTTTGGAGTACAGCAAAGAATTTGGAGATTGAGCCTAATTTGAGTGTGGCTCTTCAATATCTTACTGAGTTATTGGACAAAGGTTTGTCCTTCTCTTCCATTAAGATTCATGCTGCAGCAATTTCAGCTCACTATGATTGTGACCCACCTTGTTTTCGCATCCTTTGTTCAAGCAGTTTCTTAGAGGGGCAAAGAATATAAGACCCCCAGCTCCTACTCCTGCTTGGGATCTCAATTTTGTGTTGGAAAAACTTACTCTACAACCTTTTGAGCCTGCGGCTACTGCTGAATTGAAATACTTGTCATGGAAGACTGCTTTTCTGTTGGCTATTACTTCTGCAAGAAGGGTGTCTGAGTTGCAGGCCCTTATGGCAGTAGAGCCCTTTTGATTTTCCATATGATAGGTATCATTACGTACTAATCCTTCCTTTATGCCTAAGGTGGTTTCTAGTGTGGCTTTAAACCAAACTATTCATTTGCCTACTTTTTATGCAGACCCCCAAAATAAAAGGGAAAAGATTTTGCACACTTTAGATGTACACAGGCAATTGAGATATTATTTAAGCAGGACTAAGGATTTTAGGCAGTCTCAGCAGTTGTTTGTTTCTTTGCTTTGAGTTCACAGCCTGCAAGCCTGTGTCAAAACAAACTATTTCCAGGTGGATTGGCTTTTGCATTGCATTTTGTTATTCCCATCATGGCAAGGAGATTCCAGCTGGGATTAGGCCTCATTCCACTAGGGCTACTGCCACTAACAGCATTCTAAGGGGTGGCAACTAAGGATATTTTGGAAGCAGCTACTTGGAGTTCAGTGCATACTTTCTCTAAGCATTATCACCTTCCTATCTACTCTAAGTCTAGGGCTGGTTTTGCCACAGCTGTTTTGCAAGGCATGTTGTCAGCTCCTACTTTTATGATTTGCCAGCCTCCCTTACCTCTGCTTTGGGATTCTACCAGTCAGGACTGCAGCAATGGAAGACTTAAGAACATAGTACAGTTTTGTACCTACCATAAATGTAGATGTTCGAGGATTCCATTTCCTTCCCTCTGTATTTAGTGTAGGTGAGTTTACATGCTTATATTTTTGTATATATATTGTTGTATATATTGTACATGTTTTTGGTGCAGGTTTTTGGGACTTGTCTTTTGGGTCTTCTGACATCTGGGGCAAGAAAAGACTGAGGATATACTATACCCAATAGTCAGGACTGCAGCAATGGAATCCTCGAACATCTACATTTATGGTAGGTACAAAACTGTACTTTTCTAAACAACCTGCCTCTAGATGGATTACCTTTCCATGAAATTCTGCTGTTTAACCATGGCAGAAATCCTCCTAAGAGTATCAGAGCTCACCTGCTGTGACAGTTGCCCGAAAAGTGCCGTACTGGAAGGGTGAAGACTTCAGTTCCATTTTGGAAGCAGCTGCCTGGTCCTCAGTTCACACATTCAGCAAACATTACAAACCAGATGTTGTTTCCATTTCTAGAGCTGTTCTTCAGGGAATTTTGGACTCTGATACAAGTCCAGCCATCCTGTCTTTTACAGCTTTGGCAACTGTCCCATATGTAAGGATTACTGCAACAGTAATCTAATGAGGAACGTAGTACAGTTGTGTAGTTAACATAGCAGTAGATGTAGTGTAGTGGCACTGTTAGGGAAAGGGTGCTCAGTACCCTAATGTGTAGGATCGGAGTTAGGGGTAGGATTAGCAGACATGATTAAGGTGAGCAGAGGGCTCCCCTGCATACCCCCCCACACACACACACACTCGCACATTTTGTGTGTCTGTTGTGGAAGACTCCCCCGCTGGCTTCACAAGTCACTCATTCAAATTCTGAGGAGAGTTGTGTATATGTCTTTGAGATTGTATATATCCATCCATCCACAACTCCTTTTTCCTATTTTTGCAAATGGGGTTGGGGTGTTACTTTAACAGTGCCAATCATCTAGAACCAAGGTTTATACCACCGTGTGGCTAGCCCTGCCACAGTAGCTCATCAGCATAACACACTCGCACACCCGCTCACACCTATGGCCAATGTAGAGTGTCCACTCCACCTACTGCATGTCTTTGGAATATGGGAGGAAAACAGAGCACCTGGAGGAAACCCACGTGAAACAGGGAGGACATGCAGACTCTGCACAGAAGACACCAAAACTGAGAAGTGAACTGAGGAACCTCTTGCTGTTAAGTGACAATGCTATCTGCCGCACCACTGTGCCCCCTATATATAGTAGAATGCTAATGCAGGATAGAGAAAAATCATGGAAAGAATGGAGAAATGTAAAACACATCAATATCTTGAAATTTCAGAATGCTTCACAATTGGACTAAAAAGCAAGTAAATGAAGACAAAAGAACTGTACTGTAATAAATGTCAGAATAATACTAAATACAACCCTAAAAAATTTGGACATCCATTAAAGAAATCTTACATCTCAGCCAAAAATTCAACCCAAACCCCTCTCCAGATAATTCACCACTCAAAACTACAATACAGTTCAACTCTTATTTTATAGATAGTATAGCATCTCTAACTAAGGTTCCCTCAACATCTAATCCCATTCCTGCCCAACAGCCACATATCACCACATTCACTTTCACCTTCAAACCTGTGTCCACATCCTATACAAAACTCCTCTTAAACTGTGCTCTTCTTCAGCTGGTGACCTTCCATGTGAGTACCTAAAAACAGCAGCCAGCAGCACTCCCTATCCTCAGTATCCAGGAATCCCATGTTCCGTGTCTTTGGAAAACGTCAGACATCTCCCCTCTCCAAAATACTTGAAAACTATTTTCAAAAAACATTGCAAAATTATCTCCTGCAGGAAGAACGCCTATCCCGTACACAGCATGGCTTCCATCCTTCCCATAGCACTGCCCTTCTAACCTATACAGATACTGTCAATAAAACTACAAATAATGGCAAACTAGTCTCTCCCTTATTTCTAGACTTGTCTAAAGATTTCAGCACAGTTTGTCACAGCAAATTCCTACTTCAAATGTCCTCACTAGGTCTCTCTCAGCCCACCCTTCTGTGATTCAAAAGCTACTTGTCCAGTAGGTATCAGTCAGAAAAATGGCACTTCAAGCTTTCTCCTTACCTCCCAGTCAGCACTGATGTACCACAAGGCTCTATCCTTGGTCCCCTCCTCTTTATCATTTTCACCAGCACTCTCTATATTAATACACAACAAGCCACCCTAATACCATATGCAGATGATTCCATTCTCATTTGCACATCTGACAACATGGTACACCTCCAAAAAATTACTTAGGAAGCTACGTAACTCACTACTCATGCTCAACCCAAAAAAGACCAAACTATTGCATTTTTCCCCAAAACCCTCTGTCATGAAAAAAACTAAATTTAAAGTCTTGTTCCTTGATAATACAATTGCAGTCACTTTTCATAACAAACTTTTCATAACAAACTATTGCTCTACGATTGAACTAACTACACTGTTGACTCATGCACAAACACAGGGTTGTTGTAGAGTGATAAGTAGCAGTTAACCATTTTCTTGTTAACTCGTTTTTTCAGTACATTAAGTAGACAAGGCTTCTCTATTGAGCCCATGCGTGAATGTATTATGTTTGTTGCAAACTGCTGCATGTTGAGTAGAAGCTTGATTATAACACACAGTAATTAGTGTACATTGTAAACTGTTGTAAAAGCAGTTTTAGACTAAAAGCAAGGTCTAGCATTGTTTTATCTGGTTTCAGACCCCTACTGTAAAAACGAAGCTGTTTCTCTGTTTGTAACTATACGGAGCCGCTTTTTACCGTATACTCTCTGGGTGAAGTGAATGTTGAAATGCCTGCTTGCTTGGTGGCTGTAAATGTTAGGTTCTCACTCCTAATGCATGTTTTATTCCTAGGTAGACCCCCTCTAAAACTCTAACAAAAGAAACTCCTACCTCAAGGCAGCCTTGCTGAAACTGTACCGACAAACAAATCACCTGGAGTTCAATCTGCAACTGGCTAAGGTTAATACCTCAGTCCGTATTGTAATCCTATAAACTATAGTCTGCTGACCTGGGTCTAAAGGCACTTCTAGTCTGTCCCTCATAGTAATCTGGCTCCCTTTATTCTTTTTCTTTTTAATTAAACTAGTTGCACCTAGCATTCTATAATAGCATTACTAAACCTAACATTGGACCCTGAACATTATAATTTCACTCTGCTCACCCACTCCCACACATAGCCATCCAAACTATATCTGAACCCATAGACTGTAGCTAACACATACCAAGAAGTTTGACTGATTGTTTCTCCAAAAACCTTGTGGTCTGCCTGGCCCCGCTCAGCTCGGTGCACTCAGCTCGCTCTGCTCCCCTCCCTGCCCCCAATTTCCACCCGCCCCCTATATCTACATTTATTCTAACCCCTAATTACCTGACCTGTAGTCCAACCCCTAATTCCCTAACTACTACCCAACCCACTCATCCAACATCCTCCCACCCTCCAATCCTATTACATCCCACACTTACCCCACACCCAACAACACATTCCCAAACAACACAACTCCACCCTTATATACAACCAACCAGGAATCCTAGTTGTTCTTCCCACTCAAAGTAGTATCATGTTACCCACACTCACATCCCTATCACTAGCTCTACTATAACTAACCTTCCTAACTACCTTACAAACAAACCAACCACTACACAACTACTCCTATCACACTACCCCGCCCTCTCAAACCCACTCACACTTCTACATTTGCCCCACAATCATAAATCTTACAACTACATATTACTAACAAAAATAACACCATCTGGGGCTGCCTCCGCTCCCAAGAACACTCCCCATCTGTGGACCCATTTAAAGAGGCTCCTTTTGTGGAAGTGAGACCTCCGAAATCTCCTTCCACTGCATCTGTTCGCTCTACTAAGAATCTCTCAGAGACGGACATTATGAGACTGGTGGATCAGCTACTGCTGGCAAGGGGATTGCCCTCGGTTCCAAGCCACACTGGCATCGGAACTGTTCATCCTGTGACACTCCCATATCCTCCTCCTCCAATTCTTGTTGACCCTTTGGAGCCCCTCCTCCTCCAATTCTTGTTGACCCTTTGGAGCCCCTGATCCTGACTCTCCCGGCCCCGACTGTCTCAGTTCTGGTAGCATCTTTGTCTCCGTTTCTGAGGACTTCCTTAAGTAGCTCTGAGCTTTTTGCTCCGGAGACCTCCTGGGGTTGAGACTCTCTGGTTGGGTCTGAGATGCATGGTATCTTTTTGGTTCCTTTGGAGCCGTCTATGTCTCTCGGTGCTTCAGCCTTTGCAGTGTCGACCCAGCCTTCTGTTCTGGAGGCAGCTTCCTCAGTGCGGGGTGTGACCCCGGTTCCAAAGGAGTCTATTTCAGTTCTGGACTGCCACCCCTCTACAGGAGGGCTAGCCTTCTGGATTATGGAGAGACATTGTCTGTTGGACACTCACAGTCTGCCATCCTGTCGGGACAAATTTTGGTATCCCTTCGACCTGAACTACCATCAGTCTCACCCCCGGAACAGAGAGCACAAAAGTCCCAGGTAACACCTACCTTGGTAGTCTCTTCTTCAGATACTTCCCCAGATTATTCCCTGAGGAAGTCCCCACGAAAGGAGAGGGCAAGAAGAAGCACTTAAGAGTCTTTCACTGAAGATACTGACTTTGATGAAGGGGAAGGTTTCCCCTAGGTCACCCTCTAATGATGTTTCCTTCGGGGACATCCTTGAAATCCTGAAACAGAGGGGTGACTGGTCCACCTCCCAACCTTCCTCAGAGGAATCAGTATACCTGGAGGCTTTTCATGCTCAACCCTCTACTTCATGGATCTCTCCTCCCGCTGACGATCTCATTAAATTGATCACTCAATGGGCATGGAAGATGCCCAGTGCTATAGAGCCAATCCCTAAGAGACCTGATCAAATATTATCAGCCCCTAAAGAGGAACCACATTGGGCCAGAAGAATTCCCGTTGACATGGTGGTAGCGGCAGCCACTATAAAGGAACTTGCCGAGGAAAGTCCTACTATCCATCCTTCTAACAAGGGATCTAGGACTCTTAATAAATTTGGGAAGCATGTTTATGCTTCATCGACCTTTGCTCTAAGGTCCTTGAATTATATGGCACACTTTACGAGACTACAGAGGGATCTGATCAAGGAGCTCCTGGATACCCTCAAAGGAGCAGTAGCTGAAGAGGTATGAGATAAAATTACTTTTCAGCTTGCAGTCCTAGAAGCAATTTCTAACTCATCCATGAGGCTTGTTGCCTATTCAGCTGAAGGGATGACTAGGGCAGAAAGTTCAGGCATAGCCATTAGAAGGCACTCCAAGATATGCTTGTGCGAATTTCCAGAGCCATTTAAAGCGTCATTTGTCACTGCTACGTTTGCTGGATCTTCCCTGTTAGGTCCCAAGGTAAAAGATACCCTAGCCAGATGTGAAAAGGATGGTATGACCCTTTATGCTATTTGCATACGTTTCTTCACTCCTCAGAGACCATATTCTAGGAACCAGAGAAGTGAGAGACTGTGGTTTAAAAAATCCAAAAGGCCTTTCCAGGATTCACGAGGCAAAGACTTTCCCTGGGGCAGAGGGGGAAGCAATGGAAGATGCCGCCCTAGAGGCAGAAATGGATCGCAGAATCAGGGATCTAGAGAGACCTTCTCTGGAGCTTCCTACCAGCACCCCTGAATGAGTGCCCGACTGCCCACCTCTGGAGGCAGTTGGGGGAAGACTTTCTCTGCACTAATCTGCCTGACAAATGTTAATAATGGACAGATGGGTGCAGGGAATCATATCCAGAGGTTACCGAATTCCTCTGTCACAACATCCAAAACCCCAGAAAAAAACTCCCAGATGTACCACCCAGTCTCAGAGAAGCAACAGTTCTAGAAATTCAAAAACTGCTAAGCAAAAGAGTCATCCAAAAAGTCCCTCCAGACCAGAAAGGATCTGGATTTTACTCAAGATTCATTTTAGTGCCCAAGAAAACGGGGGACTGGAGACACATCTTGGATCTCAGCCAATTCAACAAGGCAATTCAACAAACAAAATTCCAGATGGTCACGGTTCAGTCGATAATTCCATTCCTAGAAAAAGAGAGTGGATATGCTCTATTGACCTCTAAGGTGCTTATTACCAGATAAAAATGAAAAAGAGCTCCAGGAGGTTTTTGCACTTCTGGCTGGGAGCCAGTCATTTCCAATTCAGAGCACTGCCCTTTGGACTCACCACAGCCCCCAGGGTGTTTACCAAATGCATGGCGGTGGTAGCAGCTCATCTAAGACTGCAAGGGTTTGGAGTATTTCCATATTTCGATGACTGGCTCCTCACTGCTGCCACTAAGCATCAATTAGAACAGGCAAGAGATTCCACCATACATCTCTGTGCATCTGTGGGAATAACCATAAACTTCGAAAAGTCCTTACTTCAACCCACTCAAAAACTGGATTCCATTGGAGCCCACTTAGACACTGTCTCTGGAATTGCATCTCTCCATCCAGAAAGGCTACAGTGCTTAAGATCTCAGGTTGGTCAGTTGCTACACAACGTCAAGGTCCTAGAAAAATTAGTTCTTTAAACGGTAGGCTCCATGGCAGCAGCAAGCACTCTAGTCCCCTTGGCGAGATGTTACATGCAGATATTGCAATGGCTACTAGCTTCCCAATGGTCTCTCATTTGCCAACCAATGTCTCAACTAATTCTGATTGCCAAATGTTGCAAGCACGACCTGTTGTGGTGGCTACACTCCAGCCAGATTTTCGTGGGTCATCCTTTAATTCTCCCCCAGCCCCAAGCCACAGTGACCACAAATGCCTCCCAGACTGGGTGGGGGTGGGGGGTGGGGGGGGCATTATCTGGGAAGGACAGTCCAAGGCACGTGGTCCCAGTTGAAGGCCAACTTGCACATCAGTGTACTAGAGATGAGGGCAGTGCTGTTAGCGTTGCAAGCATTCCATGATGTCCTCCCTCTAGGAACAGTAGCGATTCAGACGGACAACATGTCAGTAGTCTGGTACATAAACAAACAAGAGGGAACCAAATCTTACCTGTTGTGTTGAGAAGCAGTCAGAGTTTGGCAATGGGCAATTTCTTCCAACTGTTTTCTTATAGCAACGCACATTCCGGGGAGCTCCAACGTGATAGTGGACAAATTGAGCAGAACTATCTTCTTGCCTCATGAGTGGTCTATCAATCCAGCAGTGGCGAACATTTTTCACTACTGGGGCCAACCTTGCTGCAATCTCTTTGCCTCTCCTTTGTGCAGAAGTTATTTTGCCCTAATCTCCCCTCAAGGGGAGTCACCCAGAGACACTCTTCCCCACGCTTGGCCTCCCGGTCTGCTTTACGCCTTTCCTCCAATTCCTCTCATTTCACAGTTCCTGAAGAAAGCCAAAAGGACAGAGAACTCTGTAATCCTCATTGCCCCCTTCTGACCTCACCAGGTTTGGTTTCCCTTCCTGTGGCCTCATTTGATTCGGAAACCATGGATTCTGGACCCAGTTCTATATCTAATGTCTCATCCGGAGGTATGGTGCATTCGAATCTCCAAAACCTCAAGCTCACTGCTTGGTTTCTCCAGTTCCCATGATTACCAGGCATCCTTCTCTTTCCTCACCTGTCCGACAAATTATTATCACTCACCACAAATCAACTACAAGGAAATTATACCAAAGCAAATGGGAAAAATTTGCTAGATGGGCTCTAGATAATGGAATAGATCCATATTCAATTCTTATCCACAAAGTATTAGACTTTTGGTAATCTACCAGTGTAGTACCTTGCAGGATGTGCAGTAGCAAATCCCACCCCAAACACTCCTCCAGCCATGGGAAGACAGCATCTGCATGAATATTCACACAGCATTTTAGCAGCTTAGAGTTAACAAAAAATTAGTGAGTTCAATGAAAAGAAGTACTCAGTAACACTATCTTCACAAATAGTCTAAAACCAAAGATTCACAGCAATACTGTTGTAAGTTAATGTAGAGATAACTCACCTGAAATTAAGGTGTCCAGGCATTGTCAAATTATGGGGAGGCAATGTGTAAAAGCAAAGTCACATCAGTAACGGTAGCACCCATAATGCTACTTTTGAGTATGGCACACACTAAAAATTAAGAGGCATGTATACTGATTAAATTAAATTAAAGAAGGTAACAGCTCATGCTTACTAGGGAATTAAGAATGGTATTGCATGTAATTATTAGTGTTTTATTATGTTAAACTGTTACACCGTTAATAGAATTAGCAGGATGAGCATTTTTATTTCAGTGACATGGGGAATTGTGAGTAAACACCCATCCTGTACAGCAAACGATTTCTAATCACCGGTAAAGTATCCGTGATGTGATGTGACATGGAAATTAGCATGCCTGTCACTCTTCCTCAATATCGCCTGCCAATCACTAAGGACATGCCCAAAGCTGTGCAGAACTAACTGTGAGGTACTACAGTGGTAGATTACCAGACTTTTTAGCCTTACGTTACCAGTTGGGTTCCTCTACATCAGCAATTAAAGTGCATCTAGCTGCAATCTCAAACTTCCATACAGGACTAAAAGGTGCTCCTCCGATGTCACACAAACTGTGTAAAGCATTCCTAAAAGGTCTTCTAATGCTAAGACCTCCATTCAAAGAACCTCACCCTCCTTTGGATTTAACTGTGGTCCTTCAGGCTTTGACTCAGAACCCCTTTGAACCATCAGCAACTTGTGACTTAAAATATCTGTCCTGGAAAACCCTATTTTTGGTGGCTATCACTTCTGCCAGAAGAGTCTCAGAACTTCAGGCCCTGTCGTGCCAACCTCCATACTTAATTTTTCGTAAAGATAGGGTTGCGTTTTGAACAAATACTTCCTTTTTGCCCAAGGTTGTATCCGAAGCTAATATTAATTAGACTTTACAGCTACCAGTCTTTTTCCCTAATTTTTCCAACAAGGGAGAATATGCTGCCCATCTTCTTGATGTGCACAGACAACTATGTTTTTATCTTCACAGGACTGAAGTATCTAGAAAACCAAACCAACTTTTTGTGGCATGTTCTTCTTTCCATCTAGGTAACCCAGTTTTTAAGGTTACCCTGGCCAAGTGGCATAGAGACTGCATCACCTTCATTTATCATTCTAAAGGGCTCTAGCTCCCAAAAACCGTTCAAGCCCATTCTACAAGAGCAGTAGCTACTTCTGCAGTCTTTCATGCCAGAGCTTCTATAGACGACATTTGTGCAGCAGCCACTTGGTCTTCTCATCATACCTTCATCACTCATTACAAATTGGATCAGATCTCAAGGGGACATGCATCCTTTGGCTCTATGGTGCTTAGGAATATTCTTCCGTGAGATCTCCCGAGGCTGAAGTAGCTGGGGACTCTGTCCCACTCTGGAATAAGCTACCCATCTATGTCAAGCAAAGTTCTTCATTAGCACTCTTCAAGAAAAATCTTGAT